>NC_090826.1:171055646-171358677 GCF_028021215.1 Eschrichtius robustus | reverse complement strand
TAGTGAGCCCCTTAGCCAAGCTGTCAAGAGAAATATTTTCACCCCATTTCCTGTTTCTGTTGTCTCCATACTGTCTCCAATCCAAATTGTATGTGGCTACAATTCTCATTGAATCAAGCTGGTCTGATTGCTTCCCTCATAGAGCACTCAGTCCTCAATTCTCTGCAACTGTTCCAGGTTTCCATCTTAAAATACAGGATTTTGGCTTCAACTGCCCTAAGATTTGCAACAGAACATTTACTGCTTTTGCAACTGTTACTCCTGTTCCTCATATTTTATTGCACAATCCCATACAACATGAAACCTGTAAGAAATGAGGTCCCTCTCAAACTCAAATGGATTCTGTCCTATGACTTTAAGTAGGAAACGCTCCTAGTATTCAGATGAGTTACTCTGTGACTTTAGGTGACTAGAAAACATTTTCTGAGCTGAGTACTCTCCCCCATTACTCAAATGTCCTTCCTTTAAATGTTTCCTTCCCCCATTATAGATGTTCCATTGGAGAAGGAATTGCTTATCCTTACTGCTGAATTGGCTTGAAATTCTACTGCTTAGCTCTTATTGGGTCACAAATTCACTTTGAAATGGTTAACCGTGGTATATATAAATGCGAAGCACTGTTATTATATGTAAATTACTACCTACTTTGTATAATTCTTTCTTTTCCCTCTTCAAAAAATACATACTTATATTAAAGTTCAATACACACAATTTTTTCTGCAGATTTCTGTGAATAGCTATATGATACCTCAAGTTGTCAGGATTCATTTCAACCCAAATGAAATTTCATCAACTTTTCATTTGCTAACAATGTAAGTGCCAAATTACTTTGTGTTTAAAGATTACATGAACTAATGTGCTATAGAATGCGAAACTTTCCACTTTGAGGGTTTTTCTTAATGTCTTTAAAGGGCAGTGTTATGATGTTTGTAGCTTATTTTAAAATACTTCAGTATAGACATTATGATATTGTAAATATGTCATTTAATTTAAGCTTCAGTTCTAAGGACAGTCACTTCCTTCGACTGAAAATCTGTACTCTGGAAAAACCAATTAGTATCATATCGGAAAGGCCACATGTGTCTATTAAAAGCACTTCTTTTATTCATATCTTGATCAGCCCCTGAGACCTTGTTAATTAACACAATACATATCAGATTCTTGGAGTCAGTATTTAGATTAATGAATGTTACAATTGGGTGCTTATTAGTGAAATTTCAATATATTTGAGATACATAGATTGGGTGAAATATTTTATTAAATTAAAGTTATTTAAGCTGTGTGCATTAGAAATTGGATAAAATATTTTAATTCACTCACTCTCTGGTGAATCTAGCAAGCCGACAGGCATAGTGATAGAGATACATTTCTTTTAAATAGTTAAAATCATGACTCTATGATATAAAATGGACATGTATCAAAGATTTTATTTGACTCGTTAATTAGTGAGAAAATCAGAAAAGAAGTTGCAATTTGTTCAAAGGAAACCTCAAAGACCAGACAAATATGTAAGTCAATTGGTTATACTGAAGTACATTTTCTTTATGGGTACAAAACTGGCTTCTTCAACTCTAGAAAAGGTAAGTCAACTGAACCTGCACTAGAGAGAATGTATTTGCATGTATATAGACAAGAATTATTTGTATTACTATTCACTTTTCTACAGGTTGACTTAGATCTACAGAATTGTAAAATAGATCAAAGACAATGAAAGGCAAAAAACCCCTTAGAATCAAATAACCAAAAAAGAATATGCTCTAAACAACTTAGTTCTCTACTAAAACACCCAGTAATCTTTTGGACTCTCTAAAAGTCTTCCACAATTTTCCTTTCAATAGGCCTATCTCCAACCACTGGTTTACAAGGATTTCTGGTTGCTGCAAAACACGTATCGGAAGGCTGCTTCCAAAATACTGTCTAGTTTGCCTTGAGCTAAACTTTCTTGCAAGACATTGGTCAGAGTAACTAAAAGAAGAGAGAACTTGACCACACTGAACTCACAGAACAGATTGTATTGTGCTTGCTTGCTCATAAAAGTTTGTTTTAAAATGTCTGTATCTGTGATGAAATTTGTCAGAAGCTTGCTTTCATTATAACCTTGTAGCAGGAATTTGGGGGGAAGAGTAGCCTTTATCAACCTCAAACATTTTGGGTGATTGCCTTCACCTACCAAAAACAACCCAAGAGTAGTACGTATCCAAATTAACTTAGGTAACTTCACAACAGGCAGAAATAGGTATCAGGGTTAGCCTTTTTTTTTTTTTTTTTCCTTTGAGAGAGGGTTACTAATTCTGCTTACCAAGACTCAGAATTATCCTCTGTAAAAGATTTGGACTGACCTATGATGGATTTTAGCATCGGTGAGGGCCCAATCTGGCTATTTACCCTTTGTTCCTAGTTGTAATGTGGCATGGACATGACCCGCTCAACTTAACGTAAGAGGAACCAGAAAACACAATTTTCATTCTTTATCCATTCACACCATACCTCCCACCTGCAGCCCCTCGTCTCAATATCCTTGTCCCAGCCTCCCTTTAGCCACTGTCCTGGGGAGGTGGCCATGGGAAGAGTTGGAAGGCAGGTGTGGCCCCCTCAGGCTCTGTATCGCTGAGCCAATATTCTGTGCTCTTTTTCAGTAAGACTATATCACTGAACTATAAGATTCTTTGGCAGTAACTACATCAAAATGTAAACACACATGACTGTGAGTAAGCTACGTTTGGCTCCTCCAGCTTGGTTCCAGAAGAATTAGAATTTCCATACACCTCCAAATGAACTCTTTAAGGCGGGCCTCGGTGAGAAGGAGGTAAAACAAAGACTTACAGCATATGGTTTATCTTTTCAGTAATTACATTTTCAAATGTAATCCTATACACTTTTTCCCCTTAAATAAAGTCTTGTTTAAAACCAAATGTTTCTCTGTTAACACAGAGTAGGCAAATGAGAGTCCACACGCGGATATTGAGATATTCAGTGGTTTCATGGTTTTGAAAAGTTTGAGTTAACATGCTGTACTTGTGGCCTCCTGCAGAATAAGGCTGTGCAAAGGGAAAAGCGGTTAAGCACTAGGCTTGTGTCTTCCACATGGACAAGCTTTTTCAGGCCACACTCAACTGCAGAATCAGCTTTTTTTTTTTTTTTTTCCAGGGAGGACAGAGCAAACATGCACTAGAATATTTCCCTCGTGTCTACATCAGAATGGCATATTTCTGAATTCCAAGTTGCAAGAAGGAAAACTACCTTCAGATTTTCCTCCTCAGTAAAGGTAGCTTCCACTGAGCTCCTTCTATCTCTAAGGTCACTCCAAAGGGAAAAACATGAATTTTTAGAGGCTTTAAGCCAGCTAATAGGACAAACCATACATATGAATGATCATATTCCAAACATGTTTTCTGCTATTCTGGTGACACTGTGAGGTTACCACACCTTTCCTAATACCTAAGTTTTCTGTTCATCCATCAGGCAACATGTTACTTCTTCAGGGAAAAAAAAAAAAAAAAATCCTCTCCGCTAAATTAACTTTGTAAGAGCAATAGGGCAGGTGTCCTACAGTGAACCAGCGAAATGGGCTGCGGCAGGCTGAGCAGTAGAAAGGCAGATGACATTTACAAGTCAAGAGAGTGTGGTGGGCACGGTGGTTTTGTTTTCTCAGTCTCCATTCAACCCTCTTTGTTCTGCAGAGGTTAGTGAACTGAAATCTACACTTTCCAGACTCCTTAGCAACGGAGGTTGGGGATAAAAATTAGGTTCTCTTGTATCTAAATACATTTAGATGCCTGCATTTGTCTGAGATTTAGAGATAAGTAAAGGAGGCTATTTTCGTGCCAATGTCCTGCTGGCAAACCAGGTCATAGAGATGTAACTCTTAAAAGGCCTTTTTGCTGGCATATGCAGGAGTCCAGTGTTGGATATCAAGTCTCCTGGGTATCAAGAGGCAGTTATTGTGGCAGCAGAAGGGACCACAGTGGTGTAGCCGCAGGCAGCTTCCTGATGCCTTGGCCATAACCATGAATAGTCCTGTGCTGGGCCCTTGACCCCCAGTCCTTCAGTCCTTCCACTAATTTTAAATCGCTTTCTGTCTAAAATAGCCAGAGTGGTTTTGCTTCCTGTGCTCTGCTCTGACTAGTATGGAGAAGACCTGTGGTCATTAGGAAATGATCAACCACAGACAGTTAGGAGCTGGAGTCTCTATATTATAAGTTTTAGAATTAGAAGGGAGTTTACATAGCCTCCATCCAGTCCAACTCTCCTCATTTTCAAGGTGAGAAACTAAGACTTTAGAGAGGTTGTATGACGTGATTAAAAGATTTGGGGCAATGTAGTACAAAAGACAAAACAGAGGGCAGGAGTAAAGCATATCTGAGTTTGAATCCTAGAGCTGCCACCAATAAGCCATGGGACCTTAACTTCTCTGAGCCTCAGTTTCCTTGTCTGTAAAATGGGGGTAATCAGGAACATGGTGGGCACTCAATAACCTTAGATTCTTCCCCTTCTTTTGTTCCTTTATTGATTGTCATGTGATGTGGCAGTACCTGCTTAGAATACAGGTTTCCTCATTACTAGAAACACTAAGATGAAAAGCAAGCTCTAACAATGGTCTCATGTCCTAGTACACTTTTAGTCTGTGGACAAAGGCAGAGCAGTGAAAACAGGCAGAACAGGTAACAACACTGAGATGAGGAGAGCTACCCATCAGGAAGGAACGGTGGGAGATGAGGAAGAAAACAAGTTGGGATCTGGAAATGCTGTCTGTTGGAGTAAAAAAATAAAATAAAATAAACGAAATAAAGGGCTCTACTAGAAAAGGCCTGTGTTAGTCAACTCAGGCTGCCATGTCAACTACCACAGACTGAGTGGCTGAAACAACAGAAGTCTATGTTCTCATGGTTCTGGTGGCTGGAAGTCGCAGATCAAGGTGCCAGCCAATTTGGTTCCTGGTGAGAGTTCTCTTTCTGTCTTATAGGAAGGAATGGCCTTCTCGCTATTTCCTCGCAGGGCCTTTCTTTTGTGCATGTGCCTGCAGAGACAGAGACAGAGACAGAGAGCTCTGGTGTCTCATCTTCTTCTTATACGAACACCAGTTCTATTGGTTTAGGGTCCCCCCTTAGAACCTCAGCTAACTCAATTTCACAAAGTTCCTACCTCCAAATGAAGCCACACTGGGGGCTGGGCCTTCAACACATGAATTTGAGGGACACAGTTAAGTCTGTAACAAGATCCAGGTGACCTGATAACAGAAACCAAAGCAGGTGATAATTCATGAGGGAGATGGCTGCTCATGATCCAAACTGAGGAAACTGAGCTGGATCCAGCAGCTGGGGTTGGGGACTATGGCCTGCTATGCCATACTAGGGAATAGATCTGAATTCTCCAGGCAGGTAGTGAAGAGCAAACACACTTCCCAGAGTTAGAATAGTACAAAAGCAGAAAGCAAGTCAGACCAGATGTAAGCCTCCTTTTAAGTTCTATCCAATCATGCTAAGACAACAGGATCCACCAGTAAGCTCATACTGTACCTAACAGAGTCTTAGCAGCAACCTCTTTACCCGTTCGGTTCTAAAGATGGTACTTGGAGCTACTGAAGTGATAGCATAAGCTTTAGTCTCCTCTGGTTGTTTTGTGTTGACCTACACTCATAGATATGTAGCTCACATGGCCCTTAAACCACAGATCATATGGTTTGAGACTCTCATTCTATGCCCTGTGGAAGTCCCAGTGCATCTAGAGATTTTTGCAGATTCCCAGGGATATATGTTCACCTAGTCATCTCTTTTTCTAGGCATGTTTTGGAGCTTCTCTTTCATATAACATTGAAACAGATATAAACATTAAGTTTCTCCATTTCCACACAAACTTCCATGAGCATAAGTAGGCTCTACTGAAATTTGAGGGTCATAGCAAAGAGCTTAGGAGACAGTCACATTGCCTTCTGCCATCTCTTCAACTCGCCTTGCCCTCCTTCTCTGAGCCCCTACACCCCACCTGTTATGTAGAATGGTTCAGCTCTCCTTAGCAACTTCTCCCAAACTTGTTATGTCCAAACCCACACACATGTTAACTTTGGATGCCAACACAAACATATCCAAGATAGATTAAGGAGTTTACTTAAAAACATAAAATCTAATAAAAAGTAAAACTGCAAAATAAACAAACCAACATTTATAAACAAAACAGGCTCAGACAGAGAAAGACAAATAACATATGATATCGCTTACATGTGGAATTTAAAGAAGTGGTACAAATGAACCTTTTTACAAAACAGAAGTTGAGTCACAGATTTAGAAAACAAACTTGTGGTTACCAGGGGGGAAAGGATGCAGGGGAGGGATAAATTGGGAGATTGGGATTGACATATACACACTACTATATATAGAATACATAATTAATAAGAACCTACTGAATAGCACAGGGAACGCAATTCAGTACTTTGTAATGACCTATATGGGAATAGAATCTTAAAAAAAAAGTGGATATATGGAACGTATAACTGACTCACTTTGCTGTACAGCAGAAACTAACCCGACATTGTAAATCAACTATACTCCAATCAATTTTTTTTTTTTTTTTAAAAACAGGCTAGTTCTCTTAGGGAAAATGAAACACTTCTCAACCTGGGTTGGTTCAGCCTAATGGTGCAAAAAGAAGTGGAGGCGGAATTAATTCAACTGTCTTAGCAATCAAGAGGAAAAGAAATCAGTTATGCTAAATGAGAACCATTTTCATCAGTGCAGTAAAGTCGTCATTAAATAATGTCACTGAAAATAGCTCTGATGTGTTTCTCCTTCAACCTTTCCCTATCTCTTTTCTTTTTACTTATTCATTTATTCCACACATATTTCTTGTGCATCTACTGTGCATCAGGGACTGTTTTAAACACTGTAGGTATAACAGTGAGTAAAAGAGGGGCCCTGCCCTCATGGACTAACATCTGGTAGAGGAGAGAGATAATAAGCATGAAACAAATGCATAAAATAAGGTCACATAATGGTCAGTACTAGAAAGAAAATAAAGCAGGGTAACAGAACAGAGAGTAACTGGGAGAAGTTGGGTCAAGTTGATAAGATAGACAGGGAAGGCTCTCCAAAGAAGACCTTATTGAACAATGACCTTCTTCGTGAGCAAGAAAAAGACATGGAGAAGAGAATTCCAAAGGTGGGAAGAGCAGAGGGTGTGAGGAACAGCAAAGAGGCCAGTGGAAGGTGAGGAGAAGGGAAGAAGGGAGGTGATGGCAGGTGACATCAGAGACAAGCGGGGCCCAGATCACCCACACTCTTGTGAGTCATGATAAGGAATGTGGATTTCATTACCATCAACACTATTATATTCCAACCATTTTTTAAATATTTTTTGACAGAACTAGAAGTAAGTAGACCTACTTCTTTCTTTTCTTTTTTTTTTCTTAATTAGCTGGAATACAGAGCTTATAATGTATAACATTATAATTAAGTAGAAACTTAAAAATATTAAAAGCCTTAAAGCCCATACACACACTCACACACACATTGAAGGGGTTTAGCATCTGTCTCATGGGTTTTTACATGTAGAAGATGCACAACATGCCATCAGGAACCTGCCTTGCCCATTGTCATCTGCTCCTGCAAAATCTACTTGTATAAACAAGAAAATAAGTCCTTGCAATATTATATCCCTGGCTCCTAATTTCAGACCACAGATGAAGTTAAGCACTTCGAAGACTTTGAGTTTCTTCGTCATTTAAAATCAATAGAAGAACCATTCCAGATTTTTCTTTTTTGCTAGGTTCTTGGTATGGCTCTGAAGAGAGTACACATGATTTTTGGAAACTGTAATCCTTTCCAGCCCCTAGAGACGGGGAGGAAGAGTCATCTGGGTGCCAGAAAAGTGAGCTGAAACAAATTATGTAGTGGGCCTAATAGAAAACCCACCATGTGATGAAATATTCTCTCTCCCTTTTTTAATTTATGAAAAGTACTCCCTTGCATGTTCCACACCCATCTCGCTTGGGACTTCCCAGTCAATTTAACTGCATCACTGAAGAATTAATTTTTTTCTCCAGAGCCAAGGCTATTAAGACAACAAGACAAAGATGAGCATCACTATTCCACTGGTTCAGATGGATTCCCCTTAGGGATTCCCTTCCTCCTTATCCCAATGTGATTCTAAATAATACCCATCCACCCCAATTTTGAAATACAGTTGATCTTATCCACTTACCTAGAAGTAGAGGTACGGAGCAATAGCTAAAGTGAAGCCACCAGCTCGCAGACGAAATCTTTTCAGGAACCTCCCCCAAGTTCTACTAAACAGAATAGTGTCTAATCCCACTGTCAGGATATGGTTTCAAGTAATGTGGGAAAACCAACCTACTGTGGGATCGTAGCCAATGCCTTCCTCTCTCTGGATCTCGGTTTGTCCACATATAAGAGAATAATTAAATAAGAGGAGGAAAAAAGCAATACGAACTAAAATGCTCATTGAAACATGAAATATAAAGGTGAAAAATTAGAAACGATTTAACTTCCCAAATGCTAAAACCATAACAATAGTTTACAGGATTTCATTACTAATAAAAACAACTAGAATTTGTAGAGCATATGACTTTATACAACGTTTGCAAGTGCATTGCCTGATTTGTAAGAGGCCTAACAAAAAACAGAACAATTTATGATTTTATTTATTTCTATTTCACAGATGAGGAAACTAAGGCTCAAATAGGTTAAGTGATTTGTTTCAGGTTGCACAGGTAGTATGTGACAGAGCACGAACTCAAACCCAGCATGGAGCTTGGATCCAAGCAAGTTTGGCTTTGAATATTAGCTCTGCCATCTTCTATCGCTATATCTTTTGAAGGTTGTTCATCAGTATAGGCCTCAGTTTTCTTATCAGCAAAACAGGGTTGTGGGTGTGTGATCAAACAGGAGAACATATGTATAATGCAGTGCCTAGCATGTCATTGTTATAATAAATCCTACTTCTCTTTCCCTTCTCTTTTAGTTGGTCATCCCATAGCCTTTCTACTAACTAACCAGGCTACCTCTACCATCACTGCACCTAGTTACCATGGAATTCTATTCTCCTTATCTGCCCAGTCTGGGGCAGTATATTTTCCAACAGGCCACCAACTTCATTAGTATCCCCTGGCCCAGAGCTACCCACACCCACCAGACAGAAAGAGAAAATGACCTTTCCCCTGGCATCAGTATCCACCACTCCTGTTCCTTCGGACTCTGACTTCTGAATTTCTGCTTGCCTCTTTAAATCTATGGCACTTGTTGGCTCCTTAGTTGAGTTCCCTAGTGTCAGAAAACAACGTGACAATCTTCATGTTTCTGCATGTTCAAGCTTTTTGAGTAATCTGGGTTAAAGGATGAGTGAATAGCAAACAAGGCTTGGAAGTTAAAGGTAATACATTACTCAGGAGAGATTTACAGATTTATCTACCCTGGAGCTATTTGTTCACATTCCAAAGGGTTGTAACACCCTTGGGACCTTTCCCTTCTCTCCTTAGAGAAGATTTGTTTACATGAAAGAGCAAAAGTTTCTGTCCTTCTCTCAGGAGGGAATAAAGACACCTGTACAATTGCTCCTATATGAGCTCCAAGATTCATAATTTCAAGGTTCCTCTCCTGCACTCTAGTCACCCCTCCCCCTCCATACATGCATGTGATGACTGTCTTTATCATATCACCCTGACGAGGAGATGGGGCATAAGTAAATAAATCAGTCCGCCTCTGATCCAGAAACCTTGTGTTTACTGTAAGGATAAAAATAAATAAAATATAAAATATTATCTCCTTGGCTTGATTTCTTATCCATAGAAGCCTGAAATATCTTACAGCCTCCTTCCTGCTTGGTTGAACCTGAGTCATTATCATTTACAGAGTCACCTCAAATGAATGCACAGGAAACATTCATTTGATTATCAGTTCCAACGCTAATCAGGTAGAACTTAGTGGAAAGGAGAAATCTGCCTATCTTGAGCACCAGATTTAAGACCCTACACTGAACCCTAAATGTCCTTTAGGGAGGATGGGGAAAATATAAGTCAGAGGAAATGAAAAGGTGAAAGAGACCCACTCAATTCACCAATTACTATAAATATAATATCACAAGATAGTACTTAACTATTTCAACTTAAGAATGCAAAATGATCTCTCAGGCCATCCGTTCCCAAGACAGACTTTAGATTTCTTTCTGGGGCCCTTCAGAGCAATCCTTGGCTGTCCTTTTGTATAAAGCCTAGAGGGATCCTGCTACCCAGCTCCGTTACTGCTCTCCCCATCCGAAGCACAGCCTGCTGCCCTGCTGGCACCTCTTTGCACTCCACCCTCTTGCCCCACCCCTTCCTGCTCTATCCAATCAGTTCAGCATTTGACAACAGTGAAAACATAGAAAGCCTGGTTTCCCTTATCATCTCAAAGGTAGATTTATTCCATGGCTTTGGACTAGTCATTCAACCATTCTGATCTCTTTTAAACCATAAGTAGCTAGCATCGATTGTCAGCACACAGCCCTCCATGTTTCCACGGATAGCATTCAGTAAATGATAAAAACCCTCTGGAACTGTTAGCTTATCCAAAGCAGGCAAATTCCAACCTTGGAGAGGTTAATCCCTTCATAAAATAGCATAAAAATACTGCAACACTAACTTTCAGGAGGATGGAATCTGACTCTAGGTAGATTGTTCTGTCCTAAACCTCAGCCCATGTCGTGAGCCAAAAAAGCCTTAATAATTAAATGCATTTGGATAATACAGTGGCAAAACCAACATCCTGAAGGAGGGAAATGATATCTTCCCTCGATGGCTTTATTCTGTTTGCATGATGGCATGAAAACTACCATGCCAAAGTTATTTCATGAGGTAATTGACCAGTATGCCAATATATCAGTCTCACTATTTTTCATTTTCTGGGGAGCAGTAGAAAAGATCAGTGCCCTACCATTTTGAGACATTAACAGGACTGAAAATATCAATCAATCAGATTTACTGGAAGAGGCTTTTGGATGATAAGGACAATCATTTCTGCCCATGACATTAAGCAGTTTCATTACAGTGAGAAAGGCTGATTGTTTCTATCTTATCTGATTCTGTCATAGTTGTAGAGTTGGCTTCTGCTAGGGGTCGGGTATCCTGGGAAACTGACCTCTTTGCTCTGGGACTGTTAAATCACAGAAGCCTGTGGGTCTCACCCAGCTCACTCTGAGGGAACATCAAGGCAGTTCTACTCTTTACTGGGTGAGAAATTATGTGAAAAGCTTACACCCAAATTAATAATGAGCATGGTCTCTGTAATGCATACATCTACAGAATCCTACAGCCAGCTTCAGTGATTAGGCCAGCTTTGATTTTAAATTAGACAGCACCAAGCTAATCTCATTTCCTTGTACCCATCTAAGAAGAGTGGGTTGTGTTTAAGCCCAGTCCAAGACCATTTTATCAGCTGTTTTATAAGCCTAGCATTCCCTTCCCACCCAGAATGGCCAGTTAATATACCAGGGCTAAATGTTTGGAGAATTACTCTACCATATGGAAGTAGCAAATGAAGAACATAAAAAGCAGAAAGATCTATGCCCTGGTGGATAGTGGTCTCAAATTCACTCATTATTCATAAGAAAGTAAGAAACCCAGGGAACAGGAGAAGGTCAGTGGAGTCCATGGAGGCCATTCCTTTCCAATATACTCTTTTTTCCTTGGGCAGCATCTAATTGCTTCTGTTCTGCTTACACTCGGGCCTGGAATTCTATTCCAAATATTTGCTATTTTCAGAAAGAAAAAAAAAAAAGTTCCTGGTGTCTGTTCTGTATATAAATTGCTGAGTTTCAAATACTATTCAAGTTGCTGGCAGACAAGGTCCTGAGCAGGAGTGGGTTTCAGGGCAGGCTTACGTTGTCTCCCAGGGGGTCCATTCCCTCTTGGAGAGAGAGAAAGAGCTACTCTTAACCCCAAAGTTTGTTTATCATTTTCCACTGGATAGAGGTATACTTCTGGAAAATGGCAAGCCATAGGGGGAAATCAAGTGGGATGGATATTCTTTTAAACGAAATCATGCTCCCTGGTTCTCAGGAAAATAGAAGAGTGAAAAATGCCTAGGCGCCACCTCCTTCCCAGTCATTAAAGCATCTCTTTTCTTTTCTTTTTTTTTTTCTTTTCTTTCCTTTTCTCCCTTCTTTTCCCTTGTTTTGTTTTTGTTTTTGTTTTTGTTTAATATCCAGAGCCCACCAGAATAAAGGTACCTTATCTGGTAAGTCATTATTTTATTCTGGTCTTCTTTGTTCCAAGGAGATTTCCAGCGTCTTCAGAAGAGCTACTGGTCCTAGCTAGCATATTCTCTCAGAGGTATACGAAGCTGCCCCAACTTTCTGGCAACAAAATCCTCAGTGCCCAGGAACAGACAAATCAACAGCTGCTAAAACTGGGGAAATGAGAAGAATAAAACTTTTGCTCACCCTCAAGTAACTTGTAACCTTGCTAAGAAGATAATATCCATGTGTATCAAACAATTAATTAAAAATACATGACAAGATTCCACATATGTGTGTTAGCATACGGTATTTGTTTTTCTCTTTCTGACTTACTTCACTCTGTATGACAGGCTCTAGGTCCATCCACCTCACCATAAATAGCTCAATTTCATTTATTTTTACGGCTGAGTAATATTCCATTGTATATATGTGCCACATCTTCTTTATCCATGCATCTGTTGATGGACACTTAGGGGCAGGACAGGAATAAAGATGCAGATGTAGAGAATGGACTTGAGGATACGGGGAGGGGGAAGTGTAAGCTGGGACAAAGTGAGAGAGTGGCATGGACATATATACACTACCAAATGTAAAATAGATAGCTAGTGGGAAGCAGCCGCATAGCACAGGGAGATCAGCTCGGTGCTTCATGACCACCTAGGGGGTGGGATAGGAAGGGTGGGAGGGAGACACAAGAGGGAGGAGATATGGGGATATATGTATATGTATAGCTGATTCACTTTGTTATAAAGCAGAAACTAACACATCATTGTAACGCAATTATACTCCAATAAAGATGTTAAAAAAAAAATACATGACAATATATTGAGAGTATGTGAAGAAACTCTGAATTCACTACATTAAGACCTAGTGCTGGGCCAGTCTAAGCCTAGGTTCTGAAGTTCTACAACCAGCAACTAGGAAATGTTATAGGGGCTCTTCCTTGCTACACTTAAGGATTTTCATAGCAATACGTTAGTCCTCAAAAGATGGGTAAGAGCCATACATTCTTTGTTTAATAAAATTCCTAATACTCTGGGGTTCATAATTTTCTTTGTCAAACTCCTAAGATTCCTTGGGGGCTTCATATCCTGGTATACGCAAGGCAATTATATTATCAGACAAAACGATCTCTCCTTTTTTAAAATTTCAATCCAGCAAGTAATGAAGTGATGCATTTGGGCTGGAATTCTCTCATTCCTGGGACTGAACATTAATCATCCAATGAGCTGGTCTGTTCTTCCTCAAATCAAGGTTTGGTCCATCTAAAGCACTATTCTCACACATGAGAGCTGGGCAAATTTGACCACCATGGGCTGCCTGCAAAACAGAATGTAGTTTTCAAAGAGTGCTATTCATGACCTCACAAATTCTATAGTATGTCTGCCTTGGGTTTATTAGTACAGTGAAATTTTGATGGATTTTAAAATATATATAAATAACTGTAGTAAAAAGTCTGTGTAGCTTTCACCCACACACGAACTGAAGAAACTCATAGGCACAAGTGCTATGAACACAAACACACCCAACTGGCTTTGTTTGGTGAAGTGATGATTTCACTCTTGGAAGCTCTGCTACTCTTGGATATGCTTTACTATTTTCTTTTAATATAAAAATTTTACATGCAAAAAGGTAAGGCAGAATGGCTTCTCATTGACTTATGTTTCTATAATTATGGGAAAAACAAAAAAGGGAAGCAGCTTAGGTTAGAAATAAAACATATAAACCTCAATGAAAGCAAAGTATGGAGACATGAATTTTCTAGTGAATTTTATCCCAATAACCTTGCACAAAAATGCCAAGTATATCGTTGACCCCATGATGTCAGAGAGTCAAGATAGAAAAAGCAAGACAGGTAAAGGAAACTTAAAAGTAACAAGAAGAAATAGGAAAATTTAGGAAGCTGAGATATAAGAAAGTTCTGCTGATGTTGAGGAGTTAACAGTTTCCTAAATTCAGGCCACTATTACCCATGCCTTGGGTCTGGGGAGAAGGATGAGTTGTATGAATTATCTGAACTACCAAGACCTTTGTGGCTCATTCAGAAAAGAAAACAAACAAACAAACAAACACACAAAAAAGCTTGTTATCTCTAACTTGTTAGCACTGGAAGAACCTTAGAGACTTCCTAGTTCAACCCTCACATTTTATAGATAAAGAAATACGACTCAGAAGAAAAGTGGTTTTCAAAGATCTCTCAGCTGATCAGTAGAAGAGGGGGCCTAAATTCCAGATCTATTCCCTAACCCATTTTTATTTCCACTAAAATTCTTTCTTGACTTTTTGGTGAACACTTATAATCTCCCATCTTTTTGTGTACCCATCCCCTTCATCCTCCAATCTGCCACCCACTATCCAACCCCCCGCCTTCACACACACACACACACACACACACACACACACACTTGCACATCTGCTATATGCTTGTGAAATATGAGTTCTTCCTCAGTTAGGATGGGTTGGCAAGAATTAACACGGAATATATTTTGACAACCTAATGCTTGCAAACTGAATACAAATACCATGTAAATGACCGTATGGCACTCCCAGCTACTACATATGCCTGAATGTGACCTTTGGGAAACTCCTGATGGAATTCACCAGTTTTCTTCTCTCTTCTGTAGGGAAGCAAGAAGCCCTGGGGCTGGAGGCACTTCCCAGTAGGTTCATGTGTTGAAGCAATCTTGCTGTTGTCTCAGTGACTAGGAAATAGCCGTTTGTTTTGTGAAAATGTGGGGATTCAGTAGACTTCCTCCAAACCATGTAACGGATACCTAAACTCTTGGATTCCAACACTTCACCTACTAGGCACTGTTATGCTCCACCCATGTCCCTACCTCTGATCCCATCACCCTACACACACTCCACTCCTTGTTTCCACAGTAAGTGAGTGGGATTTTGCAGTAAGTGAGTGGGATTTTGCAGTAAGAGAGTGGGATTTTGCTTCAAGACAAATCCTACTCACTTACTGCAAAAGACCAAAGTGAAATGGTAAAAAATCCCTTTATTGTAAATTTGTTAAAAGGGGCCTACGTGATGCAGTGTGCGCATCTTCGTATGAACACTGTTGTCATTGGCAAGCCATCAGAGGAACTTGAGCTTTGAGATGTTTTCTCAGTGATGAGGATGCACTGGACAATTGAAACTGGATGGGTAGCATGGTGGGGGCCAGGTGGAATGGTGTCTATCCTTAGAATATTTCGTAATAGAAGAGCAAAAAGCAAACCCAGGATTATAAAGCCATTCATGACTGCTTTATAGAAGGGGAAACTTCAGTTCGAGACAAAGAAGGACTTTCTAATGAAATCGATTATTATATGCTGTTATTTCAGTGGAGGTTGAATGACCATCTGTTCGGATATTCCTGGCAGGAATTCTTCTGAGAAATGATGAGCCAGAGACTCTGAATCTCTCCCTACTCTCCATACCTGTGACTATGGAAATCCTTCTGATGTTTGGTTGAGAACAGGACAACATTATATGGGTTTGGAAAGAACCAGACTAACTGACTGACATAGGAATTAAAAATGGACTCATTAACAGAATGTTGCAGCCAACTATGGAGTGATTCTATAGCTCACAGTGAACACTGCAGTTAATAAAACCTTCAGAGACCTTCTATAATGAGTAGACAAGAATATTTTATAAATATCACACCAGAAATGTATTTGACTTTTCTAGTACATGTGCATACTTCAAAAGCTTATTCCCTTAGGTCATACAAATAGCAACTTTTAACAAAAAATTGGGGCAACAATAGTCCTTACTTCATAGAGGCCATGAGGTTTAAATGAAGTAATGCGTAAAAACCACAGGACAGATCCCCTAGCAGAGTTAGTAAATAATAAATATTAAATATTAGCTGTTTATTTTATTTACACTCACATTTGATTTTCTCAATAAGCTGTTTCTTGGTCGATGGTGCTTACGTTGATAACACACACTAGGTCAGAAGTAGCCCAATCCCAGATTTCCGGAGTTGCACTATGTGGTCTTCATTGTACTGAGGAACCTTCATACTGGACACAGTATCATGTAGATATTGGATGCTTGGGTATGCGGCATGTTAGTATCAGTGTCTCTTGGTGTGACCCAGTGGGTATAAACTAAAACAGATTCTCAAAAGGCTCCATTTTTCTAAGAAAGTAAATAAAACCCCAGCAAGGTGGAATCAAAGGGACAAATAGAAAGAATTGGGTCAAGAGAGACTTCATACACAGATTTTCTTGTGTGACTAATTCAGTGGGTTAGTGTTGCCTTGCAACTTGTGGTATTTTCCAGCTGGCTCAGAGGAGTAGAGAATTTAGGGCCAAACATTTGGTGAGTTTCCTAATGAAAGAAATTAAACAATAGCTGCTCTGGTTTTTTGTAAGCAAAGATGTGTTATAGTTGAACTCCAGAAAGAGAAACAGCTCTCACTCTATTCCATATTCATGGATCTATAGGGTCAGACCAAGGTGAACACACCCAAAGGTCCATGTGACTGCTCTTTCCCTTCCCCAGGCCAGAACAAAAGCAGCAACATACACTGAGAGGGACTCTTAAAAAGTGACCTCTGAAAAGCAAGTTATAGACACTTTTTACCCACAAAGCAAAGGTACAAATTGCCCAGAGGCAAACGGGTAAATGCCCAGCTAGCTCCCATCCAGAACACAAGACCAAAGAACTGGAAAGCTTACATACTTAGAGGACTCTGGAACCAACTCAGACTCATTGGATGATACCACCCAATTTAGGATCAACACCCTTAACTGACAGTCTAGCAGAGTTCTCCATTCCAGGGACCAGCCTTGCAGTGACCGCCTGAGTTTCCTCAGCTAAAGTCTGCACAAAGAAAACTGAAAAGATGAGCTTCTATCTTTGCCTGTTCCTGGACATCAATTCTTAGGAACTGTCTGGGACATCCAGTTGAGGTATTCTTAGACACAGAAGAGTTAAAATGGTCTTTGGCTATGTCCACTTCACAGGTCATGAATTCCACTTTACCCAGAAAGAAAAAAAAAAAAAAAAAAAAAAAAACTGCCCACAACACACACTATGATTCTTCTTTCAGTGTAAATGATCCAAACTGAAAGCACAGAGAAGATGGCATTCTTTTAGTGGCATACCCTATGACTAGGATACTGACAGTTCCCTGGAGTCTTGACATTTTAATGTAATGATGAAATGGGGTGTTCAGTAAGCAGAGGTCTAAGATGGCCCCCCAAGTTTCCTGTCCCTCAGTATACATATTCAGTATACTATAATCCCTTTCCGTGAGTGTGGGCAGGACCTGTGAATAGGAAATGATAATCACTCCAATGATTAAATGACATTCTGTAAGATTCCATTGTAAGACTAGAGAGAGATTCTCCAGTTGGCTTTGAAGAAGTTCACTGCCTTGAACTAAGAAAGCCTTATGGCTAGGACCTGCAGGTGGCTTCTAGTTGCTGACAACCACCTTCAGCTGACAGCAAGCAAGAAAATGGGACCTGATTTCCTATATCCACAAGGAAAAGGATCTGCCAACAACATCAATGAGCTTGGAAAGGAACTCCAAGGTCCAAAGAGAACACAGCTCAGTTGACAGCTTGAATTCAGCCTTATGAGACCCTAAGCAGAGGACTCAGTTAAACCATATGTAGACTTCTGACCCAACTATGAGATAATAAACATATGTCATTTTAAGCTTCTCAGTTTGTGGCAATTTATTATACAGCAATGGAAAATGAATACATTGCCCCAGCTGAGTGGCCCTATGTCCTCATTCACCAACTGTGTGGCCTCGAGCAGGTTAAATAATTCTCTGAGCCTCCACTTTGTCATCTCCAAAATGTGAATTACAAACATATCGGCTCAATTGCTTGCATATGTTGGAAGAGAGAATGAAAGAGAGATATTATTTAGGAAAGATGTTATTTTGAAAATTGTAAAGCACTAATCAAATAGTTGGTAATATTCAGTGAAAATCTTTGAAGTCTGTGGAAATTCAAAGGTCGTTATGGGCTGAAGACAGGACTTTAAACTCTGGCTCCAGACTTTCAAACCAGGGTAGGATTATGAGAACCCCGGCTCCCATGACCTGTCTCCAAAGCAAATGCCAGAGGAGGCTTGGGTTCCTCCAGCAAAAGGTGTAAACATGGGGAAACTCCCTCTTTCATGGAAACTGGCAAAGCCTCACCCTGCAAATGATCTACTTATTCTTGACAATACACATTACTGTGTCAAGCGCCAGGTAGGCACTGTGGATAAAGAGGCAGACGAGACCCAGTGTCTCTGCTTAAGCCAGTTAAAGTGCTTAGGAAGACACAAATAAGAGATGAGCAAATAATAACGGCATGAAAATGTTATACTAGGTGGTAGGCAACCCATTGCGAAGGGGAGAGTATAGAAGATGAGCGCTCCCTCTTCACGGGGATGTGCAGGGAGGTGCTCCAGAGGAAAGCAGGCTTGAGTTGATTAGTAAAGGACAATTAAGGGTAATTAAATAGACGAGATGGGCAGGGGACTGAGGAAGAGGCATTTTAGGGGAAATGGTTGAATTAAAGACATAAAGGTTCAAGGACATGACCCTTTGAAAGACAAGCGCCTTAGTGCCATCTGGCTTCATAAATGAGAACATGAAGATACATGACCAAACTAGACTTGAGAGTTGGGAAAAGACCATGAAGGATCTTGCACCCTTTGCTGAAGAGTCTCATATTCATTCTGAAGACGATAAGAAGTCCTTGATGACTTTTAAACAGACTGACCTTTTAAACTTGGACAGCAGTGTGGATAATGGATTTGAAAGAGGAAAGACTCCCCTTTGAAGGTAATTTGAGTGTCCAGGTAAGAAAAGATCAAGATGTCAGTGCAGATGAAAAGAAGGATGAATTTAAGAGCCAACAAGAAAGGAGTACAAGCAGGACTCAGTTGTCCAGGGTGAATCTAAGAGAAAAAGAGGTCATAGTTGAATCTGAGGTTTCTTTACCAGATGGGTAATTGAAAGATTCATGAGTACTCCAGGACTTGGCCTTGTAGAAGGGAGAGAATTTAGGTAAGGACTTCAGGAGGGTCTCAAAGCTTGTCAGGAAGTAGGAGGAGAAATTATTAATACAGGCAGCCACTTAATTTATGTCCTAGATCCACTGAGGAAAACTTTACCAGAAATTTTTCCTCACCAAGAAGAGTGGTTAGGGCAATACAAGGCCTTTCTAGAACTAGAACAAGGCAGTGATCCTATGTGTCCCCGATACCACGAATGGCTGGACAACTAGATATTCAGTAAGTTCATCATGGGTCAGTTTCTTGATGGGTGTGTCCTCACCGTGGTACAAGTTAACTGTAAGCATTTAGAAGGCAGAATCAGGAACTTGTTGACCGATTGGTTTATTGGGTTAGGAGTTTAAGGTAATCGTGGTTTAGCTCAACACATCTGCACTCTTTTGAAAGGAATTACAAAGTGTCTCAGATAACAAAAGAAATTTTAGTCTCAAAAGTTACTCTTGCAGTAAAGGAGTAGGGAGGGCTCAGAAGGATTGTCAACATTGTTTTTAATTCAGTTTTCAGAACCACGTCATTCAAAATGATGTTTTCAATTATTCCTGCTTGTAAATTGAATTCTGCCTGAAAATAAATACCCTCTACCACTTTTAGTGCAAACACCCTGTAAAAAGCACTGAGAATGTGGAATCGATTTTTAGGTTGTGCGCGAGACCTTGTACTCGCCAAATCACACCACTCCTTTTAAAACGTATCTCAAGTTGGTCATCTGCTGTGGAGCTTTGTTTCATTACTATTGATCTTGCTCCAACCCACCAGCAGTAACCCGAATCCACCTTTCTCAGTGTTCATTGTTGTGGTTTTTGTATTTATCTGTCTCATGCCTATTTTTGACTGAACGTATTGACTCTCTCCTGTCTCATAGACTGGGCCCAACTTCATTTTTTACTAAGTGCCCCAAAAAACATGAGATGGTCCTGTCATCATGGCTAATTAACCAATCCTTGTTTATTATTATTCAAGCAATAAACAAACAGACTGAAAACCTGTATCCAGAAAGGAGATGTTTTTTATTATAACTTTCTTTACCTAACACCTAGAAATTGATGATTCCCTTCTTTTTTTCCCCTCTCTTTTCCATTATAGTGGAAGGAGGGGACGAAGAGACAGAAATCTTCTTGGATTTGGAATAGAGGAGTTCGGGTTCCCACTGGAGGAGATGGACTCAGCTTGGTGAGAGCCAGAGATAGGAAAAGGGCAGCCTGGGGTGGGGGTGGGGCTGGGCGTGCAATGGGAATGGGAGCTGGGAGGAAGGCCACCCATCAGTGGTTAAGCCCAAAGAATAAGGATGAATACAAGAGAATGAGCATCTAGGTTAGTACCTGGGAGGGTCAGACCCAAGATAGAGTCAGATCTGAGGAATGGGTTAACTGCAGTAAGAGTTACTACAATTAAAGAGAAGATCTATTTTGTAAATAAGTTCATTTGTATCTTTTTTTTTTAGATTCCGCATACAAATGATATCATATGATATTTGTCTTTCTCTGTCTGACTTACTTCACTTTGCATGGTAATCTCCAGGCCATCCATGTTGCTGCAGAAGGCATTATTTCAGACTCAAAGACTTAGAGCATGAGCTTATGGTTACCAGTGGGGAAGAGTTGGTGGGGGAAGGGATAGATTGGGAGTTTGGGATTGATATGGACACACTGCTATACTTAAAATAGTTAACCAACAAGGACCTACTGTAGAGCACAGGGAATGCTGCTCAATATTCTGTAGTAACCTAAATGGGAAAAGAATTTGAAAAAGAATAGATACGTGCACATGTATAACTGAATCACTTTGCTGTACACCTGAAACTAACACAACATTGTTAATCAACTATACTCCAATATAAAATTTAAAATTTTTTAAAGAAAAAAACAAAAACAAACAAAAAAAGAGAAGATATATTGCAACTCACACTTTTACGTGGTTCCCAGATCATTTTGGCCAGTGGAGGCAAGTGGAGTTAACCCAGGGAACAACCCAAGGAACTCATCTCTACTCTGTGCAACTCCAGGAACTATGAAACCAAGAGTAACTTGATTTTATTTTCACATGGCGGGTGAGGAAACACAGACTGTGGTCTCCTACAGAAGCCTGTCTGTGACTTTTCTCACTTTTCAATAATCCCATTTTCATTCAGCTCAACACAAGTCAGCCAACAGGTGCTTGCTCCCCAAACCACTACCAGATTTTTATTTTCAATTTAAGATTCTACACTAGTTATTCCATTCCCTAATTCACCACCAAAGCTTTGGCTAGGAGATTTATTTATTCAGCAAATAGTTGAATGACTTTAGGGTTGGGGTGTGAAGGGCAGGGGTTAGAAAGAAGAATGCAGTTAATTAACTGATACTCCATCTTTAAGACACATGAATAGATTGACGGTTCCCTACCTGGACTTATTATAATTTATGATCGTTCATCCTCCCTCTTCCTGATACTCCCAAAACATAAGAACTTGCCATATGTCTTGGTATATTTTCTAGGATTCAGTAAATTTTTTTTCAAATATTTCTTTTAGGGTGGTTTTCTTTTTTACAGCTTTGGAAACTGAGAACAATGTGGCTTCAGATGGCTTGGGCTTTCCTCTGTGAAACTTTTCTCCAACGTTGTACAAGGGGAGGCCATGCTGGAAAGCTCAGCTTGCATAACCTCATTTGACAAATATGATACATGCCAAACACTTGACATTTCACAATACAAACTTTTAATGGAGCAGCTTTTTGTCTCAAACACAATACAGCATTCAAAGAGCATGCGATCATCCAACCACCTCCCCAGGTCCCAAGGGTTCTGTTAAAAAATACATGGGGGAAGAAACAAAGCGTCTCCACATCATGGCATCAAATCCTCTGCTCACCCTTTGATTCCTTCCTCTTCCCTCCTGTGTTCTCCTGGGTGGCAAGGCTAATGCCCTTGGAGATTCACTTCACCCCCACTCCCAGGGGCTGGGAAAGCCCCTCCTTTGATGCGAGAAGGAGTGCCCTGAAAGAGGTCTCCAGAGCAGCCTGGTGTGACACAATGGTCATTATCTCAGATGAGATAATTAATGAGAAAATGCTTGGTAAATCATAAAATCCTAAGTGCTAATGATTGTTTTATTATGGTTAGTTATTTATTTATTAGTATTGTTGCTACTAATGATGACTCACCAAGCTTCCTGCTTAGAGCTCCAGTTGAGGCTACAATGCCTCAGAAAGGTATGGCATGAAAAGCTACTGAGGAAAATGGGAGGAAAATGTAATCCATCCCTGCTCCAGTCTCCGGGAAGAGTGGTCATGTTTACAAGAGCCCACTGGGACCCTCGCCGACTCTAATTTTCCATTGCTGAAATGATTCTCCTTTATCAATGATAATAACACCCATGTATTCTTATTGTGGAAGACGTTTGTGGTCGACGTTTGTCTCCAGTAATTCCACTGTGAAAAGATCATCTCTCCACACCTGAAAGGCTTAAAGACCTGACCACCTTCCCCCGCTCCCCCAGTACTCATGGGCTTTTCTCAGACCCCTCCCGTAAAGTTTTCCAACTATCTCACAAATTAGGATCACCCAAAAAGAAAAAAAAAAAAAAAAAAAAAACCAGAATATGATTCAAGCGAAAATCTTAGTAAGCAAACGTATTTGGCACTAAGAGATGTGGAAAGTTGAGTCTGAAGCCAGGAGGTGGTTACTTGACTCTGCCCATAATTCTACACAGACAGTTACATGCAGTGAACTTGGGGGGCTCAGATGAGTGTAGTGGGAAGAACTTTCGAATTTTTACTTTTGAGTATTTTTCAATAAGTAACTCCATTTGAGCTCCAGTGGAACAGCCTGCCAAGCTACTTTTTCAACCAGGACTTTAAAACGAAAGAAGAAAAAAAAAAAATTTATACTGATCAAAGATAAAATAAAATATTAGTCTGGAAGAAATACAATTTCAGGTTTGGAAGTTGGTTTTATGAGGGAGATAATTCTCCCCTATTTTTTCCAGGCCTATAAATGCAATTTTTATTTGATTTTTTCCCCCAGTCCTCAGGTTCCTACAAAGATTGAACATGGGGAAGATTATTTCATTTATTTTCCAGGGGGGTACTCGGCAATAACGTTCTGCAGACCCACCTACTGTTGTTTAGAAGCATAACTTGGAAACGTCCTGCTAGCTGCTGCTTGTCAGTGGATGTAATCTTCTACTTTTACAGTCTAATGAAGACCTAGCCCTTCTGTATCTGGGGACAATCTGTGAGTTTGGTCAGTGTCTGCCATTGTGCCTTACGCTCATTATCAACAATTAACACAAAGAACAGATAAGATCTTGGCTGTTTCTTAAGCTCATTATCAACGATTAACACAAAGAACAGATAAGATCTTGGCTGTTTCAGCCTTAGGGAAAGACCAATTTTTTTTTTAATGCCAATTAGAATATAAAACTTGATACCAAACCACTCGTATTAACGTCACAAGCAGTTCTGAAATATGTCTAATAGAAACAATAACCCCGGTTTATGACATTCTGCTCAAATCTCTCTCCTTTGTGCTTCAGAGGGTCCCATAAGGTACTCTTCCAGAACAGGAAAAGAGAGGCCGCTGTAGTGTTCAGCTTCACCTGGGCACCCTCCTGCAGCATGAGAGCAAATTCAAGAGAACGTTTTGTTTTTAAATGTTGGGCCGCATTTTTTAATTCTACTTGGTAACAGCTTATTGCGTTCCATGGTAGATATGTATAATCATACAACTTAAATGATTTACCTTTTCACCAGAGGAATGTAAATGAGAAAAAAATGGCACTGCTTATCAACCTCTAAAATTTTCAAGTATGGAAAATTAGAAAGAAGTAGGCAGAGAGAAAAGAGCTAATCTTTCTTAAATGAGATTGCCAGCCATGCTGAGACGCAAGCCAAATGCGACTCAGCCCGCAGGAGAGAAAGGTGTTTATCAATGCCCAGAATATTTCCAGAACATCTATCAAGAACTTGTGCCATTACAGGAAATACAAACCAGAAAGTCACCTTTTTCATTCAATCTTCTAATAACATATTTTTCAGGGAATCTCAGGACAACAGAGATTTAATAGGACAACATGGCAAATGTACAATACGGATTATTTCCAAGTAATGGTCTTGGTAATGCAGGTGGGTTTGATTTTTATTTAATGTAAGTGCTTTGTAATTAACCAGACCTAGGTTTGAGTCCAAGCTCTGACACTCAATAGCCATGTGACTTTGGACAAGTCTCTGAGTGGGTTCCCTTATCTGTAAAAAGAGGGTAATTATGGTATGTATCTTATCGTCTCATTGTTGAGATTAAATAATAGATATAAAGCAATCCAAGCAGTGTCTGGCACATAGTACACTCTCAATAAATGTTAGCTGTTGTTATTAGCAATGTTCCCAAACCTTTCTCCTGCTGTGTTCTGATTTTCTACAGCAACCATTCGTTCTAGCTGTCACTTAAAGGGAGCAATGTATGCATTTCTGAGAAATAGATCATGTCAGGAACAGACAAGCAAATTAAAAAAACACTAATCAAAGATCAGAGAACCCAGTCATTTACATCAGAGACCAAGTTCCATTTTTCTGGAGACCTAAAGGGAGCTGGAGAAAGTCAAACAAAATGTTTTCATTTCTGGCCCCCTTTCATGTCTGTGAACAGATTCCAGTGATATGTTTCCCAATAGGGAAAGCAACTTAGTAAATTAGGGCATTGCAGAGAAAATTGCTAGAGATCTGCAACCTCTCTCCCCTTACCTACCACCACATAGACATAGCTAGGGAGTCTAAGCTGGCTGCTCATCTAACTACTAATTGTGGTAGCAATTAATATACATCTAACAATGATGGGTACGTAGTCAGCCTCTGTGTATGTTCTGCTTCCTTAGAAGGACCTTTCTAAGAACAGAGACAAGCTGAGTCTTTTTTGCTTGGTAGAGAAGCATGCTGCCAACAGATTTCGAGACCAATGCTTCCAGCTTAGAATGGTTAACCAAACTATCAAGGGAGGATTCCAGAAGGAATACCAGAAGCACATGCCAGGCGTGGGCTTTCGAGACAAACAGATCTGACTTTAAATCTTAACTCGTGCTTCCATGTGTGATCTTGGGCAAGTTAGTTAACTTATTCTACCTCGTTTCCCCATCTAAGTTGCGTATTCCTGCCGGTTTGCCTGAGACAGTCCTCGATGATTGTCCTTGGATGATTTAATAAAAGCTGCCCCATCACCCCAAAAGGGCTCCTGTTTGAACAATAAATTCATAGCCACCTCATTCTTCCATAAAATTAAAATAATAGTCACCTCGCAGGCTGGCTGTGAAGGCTGGCCATAACGTATGTACCTTGCTACCACAGTGCCTTGCATATAGAGATGTTCAGTATAAATTAGTTCCCTCTTTATCAATTTCCTTCAGATCCGCTCTATCCAATACAGCAGCCATTAACCTCACAGGGCTACTGAGCACTTGAAATGTGGTGAGTTCAAGTTGAGATGTACTGTAAACGTAAAATTCACCAGATTTTGAAGATTTAGTACATTAAAAAAAGATAAAACATCTCATTCATAATTTTTATATTAATTACACGTCCCAATGTTATTATTTTAGATATATTAGGTTAAATCAAATAAATTATTAAAATTAACTATACCAGTTTCTTTTTACTATTTTAGCATGGCTACTAAAAAAAATGTAAAATGACATTTTATTATATTTCTATTGGGCAGCAATGCTACAGATGGTTCATTTATGCATGGACCTCATACACTTCATCCTACCTGTTGAATTCTTCCTTCGAAACTCAAGGTGAGAATCGAGTATGCGTTCATCATATTTATCCACATGTTCTTAAACTTACTCTGGGCTTTTGAAGGTAAAAGGGCAATAAACTAAGGGGCAAAATAAAATGGACTCTGGTCCTGCCTTACAGCAATGGTTTCTCCTCAGGGAGAGAAACATTGACCTTGAGTACATTAGGAGAGCTGAAGAACTGGGGCCAACTTTGGAAGATGTCAATGTTGGCAAGGAAAAAGAAGCTTGGTTTGCCAGAAAAGATCTCGCAATCTCTCCCTGGGTCACGTTTGCTAATTCTTGCGAATGCTTATGAAACATCTCTGGTCTCAAATCCGAATAACATCAAAGAACTGGGGCCCATGAGCAGGTTATATAGGTGCTGCCTTGAAAAGAAGCATTCACACCATAAAAAATCACCAACTTTCAGCCCCCCAAAATCTTCTAAAAGCATTAAAACAGCCTCTAGTTTGATTCTTGTGAAAGCCCCTGACATATGGGTGGAAGACTTGCAGAACAGCAAAGTGTAGACCAAATTCACTCCAAAACAATAATTTAATTCAGTCAGTGCCCACCCCACACTGATACAACTAGTTGAAGAACATCAGTGTCCAATTTTTAAAATATTAACAAATTGGATTTTTTAAACATTTTAATCAAATAATCTACTTCACAAAACCTTTTCAGATATGCAATATTTTTAGAAATTATTTCGTCCGGAAGAATCTTATTGGCTGAAGTGGTTGCCCTGACATCTCATGTCAACTCTGTCATAGAGGTAAAAAGAAATGATTCAAACCGGTTTCCCAGCACAACCGAACAAGAACTGTCGTCAACGTACTGAATTTTTCACATTTCAACCAGTTGCTTTAGCACTGTGCAGACGTAAACGTTGACGTCACTCCTCAGAGGAACACCATCTTTCCTGATGGCCCCATAGTTTGGAAAGAAGGTAATGACAGACAATATGAGAAGTATGTGTCGGATAGATCTAAAATTTAATGTGTTCCATGGGATGCTTTGTGTCTGAGTTCCACCAGCTCTCATCAGCTAACTCCCCCACCCACTCACCCCACAGTCAAATAATTCCCCTCTCTTTGATAATGCACCAACACAGGGAGAGGCAAGGGTTTGGAACAATAGCTTCTGAAGTGGAAGAAAACACAGTGGGCCTCTCACTTTCCCTCTCTAACCACAACAAGTGGAGGAGACTTTGGCCTGAAAAATCTATCTGCTATTAAATGGTACCCAGATGGAAATCACAGCTGCTCTCTGGTACCAGCTGTACCTGTGCCCATCCATCTTCAGAACATGCCTGCAGCTGAGCAGAGAGAAAAATTGGGTTGACAGAGTAGTTAAATAGCCTCTCTTTTCTTCTGCACACTTTTCCTTTTATCTTTTCCCCTTCAGTTTCAGAGTTTCTTGTTCTCACCTTCATGCTGTGGCAGTGCTGACAAAAGAAAACTGCAGCTCTGGAAAACCAGTGGTGAGTAATAGCCCCAGGCTTTGAATACCTAATGCCTATTGTATGCGTCTGTGGGAGGGAGGACCAGAGGGAGGGGAAGAATTTGGTCAAATTGCCCGGGTAGGAAGAGGACCTCGTGTCCGCGACCCCAGTGCATCCAGAGAGTATCTGACTTTTGATACCTGTCTTCTAATTAAATCCAAACATCTAGTATGCACAGCCCCTAGGAATGCATTGTTCAAACAGATTCGATTCCTGCCCAGAGCCTTTTCAAGCCACTGACCACTTTGAACCTAATTAGAAAAAGCAGAGGATACTGGAGACATTTAATAAAAGGAATCGGGTTGCTGCTTCATCTTCATGACCTGGGATTTATAAGGGAATTTCACTGGCTTTGTAGCAATGTAAAATAAATAGACATTAGATGATGACAGGGAAAACAAAATTGCTGCCAAAGCTAAAAAGAGCTTGGCAAAAGAAGAAAGAACTACTACATAGTCAGTCATTATTTACTGTACAAACCTTTTCATAAAGCACAGAAGAGAGATACATAGGAATAATGGGCCCTTGCTAAAAGATGAAAAGGGCTTTCTATATTATCCCCTTGATGGAGGCACTGACGTGTCCCAGTGGTTACACAATCTCATTGTTCTATTCAACCATTCAGAAAGCTCAGTGAACAGCCCTGCTCTGGAACTTTCAAAGGCTGAAATAAACACTCCACACGTTTCTAAGGAAAAGAAGAAAATTGGATGGAAATAACAAATTAATTTGTTAATCCTTGCAGACCGCCACGGTCCACTGCATAGGGTCTGACCCGTTAATTATTCTTTTGCCTGTAATGCTAAAATGTAAATAAGTGCCGTTAACTAATCTACCAGCTCTTGACCAAAAGATCCAACTGTTCATTATTTCATTTAAAAGAAGAAATGCTTTGCTGTTTGCTGATGGTGGTGTCTCTGAGATGTTGACAAAACAGTGTGACCTGAAAGAGCCATCTTAAAGAAGTGGTTTGATTCTATACATTCCCTCTCCCTGCCCCAGGAAACTGAAATCATGTGGCTTCTTTAACTAAAGTTGTGTCCACCCAATCCAACCATAGGGAATTATTTTTAAATGTTAATGAAAAAAATGGGTTTTTTTTAAAGACTGTAGCATTCTCATAGCTGTAAAGCATTATAACTATAAACTTGGTCTAGACTAGAACAAGAGATGCGCAATGGAAAGATCTGAAGAACCAAGGTACATTATTGATTATTTCGAATTAATAGTCTATTGTGCTGCTAGGTTGCATTTCAGTAGCTAATGTCATAGGTAGACTCATTTAGCCTTTCGTGTGTGTGTGTGTGTGTGTGTGTGTGTGTGTGTGGTAGGGAAGGAGACTGGTGGCCTGGAGTGGAAAGTGGGAACATGTGTTCCTACAGCATCTGAGAAACCTGGAGGAAGAAAGTGACAATGTATCCAGGGGAATGCACAACAAAGGAACCATTCTAACAAAGGAAACAACATTGACCCCATAAACGGTAATGATATATTTTATGGTACCCAAAGCAGAGCAAAACCCCGTTTAACTATGGTGATTGGAAAGTGGTTGATTCTAATTAATCCTACTATCTAGAGCAGTGGGGCCATGTAAAGACAACTAACTGAGTGCCCACCGTGACTCTATATAGTTAGGACCTCAGGGTCTTGGGCAAGACATCTGTCCTTCCTAAGCCACCACTTCCTCAACAGGAAAATTGGGAGACTAACACCTCCTGCCTTACAGTATTGTATTTTCAAAGAAAAATACCAAAATGATGGGAAGGTGTTCTGGAAGTTGTAAAGCCCTGTATGAAGATGGTGTTCAATTGATTACAATAAAGAAGTATCACATATATAAGCAATAGATGAATGTTTCAAAGAACATGGAAAAAATACTCAACACTATAACAATCTTGAACACAATTTAATCTTTCTCTGAGGGTTTAGAAAGTATTTTAGGAAGCCGCAGTGTCTCTCTCTGCCATGAATAGGCATCAATTACAGAAAGAGCCAACTGAATTATATGGCAAAAATTAAAGTTCTGATGATTTCATGTATGTGGTTGTTTGAAATATCAATTATCAGTAGCTACTATATCCCATTATGTCTTTCAATGTCATCATATAAGTTGTATGAGATATTAATCATCCGTTAAAAAGAATGATTTAGAACTATATCGTAGACTGTAAGAATTTTCATAAGATAGTACTGATTGAACAATATAAGAGGGGGATAAGGGGACATGAGATTGGGGAATAACCAGAGATGCTGTCAATTGGAGAAAGATGCCCCTTACTCAAGATGCTTTATTTCCATCTGTTGGGATAGTCTTATAATATACTGCCATCTGCTAGAAAATCATTGTAATAAATGTAAAACTCTTCACTGTCTGCAATATGATTGGAACCCTATTAGCTGCTGTCCTCTTGTGCAGTGCACAACCCTCCCAACCATGAAGGATGGACTTGAGATGTTTAGCTTTACCTTTTACACCTTCATTTTGTGTTATTACATTTACTGCAAAATTTATGAACTACCATTTGCAACTTGAAAAACACCAAATAGGGAACATTAAAAAAATATATCGATAGGCCCCTAAAATAAATTTTAATGGCAATGATAAACCTAAACCCCTTAGAGCAGAGTTCTAAATGTCTGAATATAGACATTGGCTCAGAGGCTATGATTTCTAGCTTGGTTTTCCAACTATTTACTGTGTGCTTGGGCCCCAATCGATTAATGCTTTTGCTCCCTTCTTACATCATTTCTAAATTTTATAATGATAGTTTTATAAAAGTACTTAATATTTAGTGACAGATAAAATGACTAGCCTATAATCTTCAATTTATATATAATAAATCTACCAACTTATATGGAAGAACTTCATAAGTTTTCAGTTATAATCTTCTAATTTTTTAACATATAAGCATCATTTCAAATTATAAATAGATTTTGAGGCTCTGATTCAGTCAAGATAACTTTCTGTTTTCCTGCTTGTGTTGTCCAGTGTCAGTTTCAATGTTTGAAACAAGTATTAAAAGCATATTAGTATTGGAAACCATCCAGGTGTCCACGAAGAGGGGATTGGTTAAGTTAATTACATATGTTCATTTACTAGAATACTTAGAAAGCCATTAAAATGGTGAGGAAAATGTATATTATGTTTAAGAGAAAAAAATGAAGTTAAAAATATGTGCATAGTATTCTAAATAGAGATAGATGCTGATAAAAGAGGGATGGATAGATATTCATATGTATATTCATATGTATAAACCTGGAATGACATACAGCACACTGTTTCAGTGGTGATTCATGTATGGTTGGAGCATGGGTAATTTTCATTTTCATATTTATACATTTCTATATTTGTTGGACTTTTTTGTAATAATCACAAAATGTTTTTTGGGGGAATTTTGTTGGTTAAGTTGTGCTGGGAAAATGTCTGTCTCCTCCTATTTAAGAGGAAGGAGCTTTGGACAACCTGGAGGAATATTTAATATTTAACTTAGCAAACCAGTTAAGTCATTGGCAGAGTTTGTCTTGCCTTCAGTAAGCATCCAGGTTGACTTTTATATGTGTTTTCTATTAGTTTAGTTCTTTAATCATTTTCCTCAGGATAATACACAGGAAAGAAACTTGGGTCTTGGCCTGCTGGTTTCAGTGGATAGAAAGGACACAAAGGAAGTTGGTAAAGGAACAGCAAAGGGCATGCTCATTCTCTTTAGGTGGTGGCAGCCCAGCTTAAATATGGTTCTCTATGTTATCCCTTTATTTACACTGTATCTGTAGAGACTAGCATGTTCCTGACTGCTTTCAATCATGGGAAATACAAAGATGAGAAAGATCCAATGCTGTCCTCCAGGAGCTTACAATTCATTCTGTGTCTACACAGTCCTGAAGCTTCCAAACACAGATTGACACGACCAAGACAATTAGCAGAAGACCAACAGTTTGCAGAATAAGCACTCACTGCACTAAAAACTATGACTACTTCTTTTCAAAGCATAATTCTACTTTATACAAGGAGACAGCCATTAAGACTAGTGAAAATAAGTCACCCGATTTACAGACATCAAAGTTGAAAATCTTCACAGGGCATTGGAAGGAAAGATCTTTATTCTCAATTTGAAAGTGAACATGAAATGTGGTGTGTTCATGCGGGTGTCTCTCTGCAGAGCCGGCAGTAAGCAGGCGTACCCTTAGTGTCAGGGGAGAAGGCAAAATGGGAAGCACAGTGAGGAGTAGAGACGGCTAATGGAGAGAGTTGTTTAACGGGTAAGCTATCATCTGCATACACGGAAGCCGTCATGTGGTCATGAACAAAGGGTAATTGCAGGATGCTTTATTAATTGAAAGTAACTGTTCTATTCTTGGTGAAACGGCTTAATGTCGAAAAACCAAACACATGATAAAAGGACATGCATAGTCAGCAGAGAAACCTCAGCTTTCAAAAATCTGCCAGGAAGAAGGAAGTTTAGAATGGATTTGTTCTCTGGCTCCTCACAACAAATAAACCACCAAGGGACTCCCAAGGATCTGAATAATGAGCCAGTCTCTCCCTCCCCCTTCCCCATCCCTCCCCAAGTCTCTCTCTTTGCCTCTCCCTAGCTCTTGCTCTTCTGGCTACTCATATGTGCATGGTGAGCAAGTACCCAATTAATTGCTATATTTTGGGCCCTCTTTCTCATGTGGCAACTAATACCTGAAAAAAAAAATGAATTCCATGCATCCCATCCCCAAGAACTAGGGGCTTACTATAAAACAAAATAAAAATTAGATTTCTGGTTTATGAGTCATTTTTCCCATTGTTAAATAAATGTGATTAGCATTCAACAATTGTGTCCATGAAGTGACTATGTGGGTATACTGCAGACTGGTTTTCTTACATGTTTTATTCCTAGGTTCAGCATCAGGTTCCTAATTTACACATTACACAATATGGCTGCGTTGGAGGGACCTAATTGGCTATAAAGACCAAAGCCTTTGTGAAAAAAATTTTAATTTGCTACTGGGCACTACTGTAAAATGGCTGTGCTGAAGTGTGCTCCAGTGGAGATACACTGCTTTGAACCTCCCAGAAATGAGCCCAAAGTATCCTTTCATGATGTAATAATTAGAACCACAAAAACATTATCTCACTAGGAGTATTTGTCTTTGAACAAAAACAGTGCCAGACTCAGGCAAAAGTCCCACATATACACAACACACCCCATGGGATCCAGCACCTCCAAGATTTCTCTCTTCTCCTAGACACATATAATATGTGCCAGAATGTGAGTTTAAGTCAACGAGTTACCTTCTTAAGATACAACTTGTTGGTAAATGATGTCTAAATGTGTAAGAAAAGACTTCAATCACCCTTCCTCTTTATAAACATTCTAAGCACTAAGGAATGGCTTGGGGAAGTAGCACTGTTGAAAACCTACACCATGTTTTCCTCTCTTGAATGAATCAGTCCCCTTTGCAAAAAAGACAGAAGTGTCAGTCCAGAGGGAGGCAAAACTAAGTGTTCTGGAAATGAAGCCCTGTCAAGAAGTTCTTCTTGGTGTTGGAAAAACTTCAACCATATTACATGTCTTTTCAAAACAAGTTTTTGAGGGCTCTGGAAAATTCTTCCTGGGCCACAATACAGAACAACTGAAGGACATGATTTGGTGTCTACCATCCATTTGTCAGTCCAATGTTCATTCTGATATTTTAGCTTTGGAAATCTATAATCATATCACTGGACTTCCCCTGTGAGAGCCTTGGCTACAATGAGCAGGAAGGTAGATTTTCACTTCTTTATTCGATACTACTATTTTAGCTTTTTTTCCATTTTCTTCCCATGGTTAAAAGAGAGGAAAATAAATCCTTTCAGGGGAGTTCTAGAACTGGCTTCATGGTTTACAAAGGATGAAAAGGACTTGTGAGAAGCACAAGGAAAGAGAAGACAGAGCCAGGGTAGAAGGTGGAATGGAATGGATAAATGTCACAAAACTGAGCACACTGGGGAAGTCCACAGCAGAGACCAGCCCAGGTAACATGGCACAGCTGAGCTGAATTTGCTCTCTGTGCATTTCATCATGGAGGCGCACACGACGGCTGCCATTTTTAATGCTGAAATGAAAGTGATTCTGAAAAGACTATTTCATAAACTACAAGAGCAAATGATCCCCTCCCCACTGTTTTTTTTTTTTTTTAACCATGAACGGCGTTCACTTTTTCTATTAAATAAATAAATTTAAAACACAAGAGAGAAGTTTCTCTAAGAATGCACAAATTCTGAATCCTCTGATGCTGGAAACAAGGTTGAACAACATGAAAAATCATTCCCACAGCTGTTTCTATACAGCAGCTATTAGGAAGGGAATCTCATGTGTCACTTAACCAGCTGTCATATTGAGGAAAAGTGAATGTACCGATTGATGTAATGCTCTTGGGAGGTGGGAAGAGTAGGGGTTTATTTGAGAAGAGAGGGAAGAAGGATCAGGGAGCTATGGCTCTAACCTGTGAACAGTGGTTGAATTGTTTGGGATGTTGATTCAGGATCCTACAAAGGCCCCATTATCCCTATTCTCCAGGTGATTGTACACCTGACAAATGGTAATGGCAACATTAGCCGACCTGAGAGAGTTGTCTAGCCCTCTAATGTGTGCCAATATTAAGTCTGATAGCCTCTCTCTCTCTTTCTTTCTCTCTCTCTCTCTCTCTCCCCTATTTTGATAGCTGCCTGCTGTTTAAGCAAAGCGCTGGGTTTCCTGACAGCTGAGGCCCAGGTGGCCTCAGTATCAATCTAAACAAGTTGACGTGAAATTGATTTTCCAGGGTTGGGACTAGGGGAGCTGGTGTCAACAGAGCATTCCACCTTCAGTAAAGATAATTCTTTCATCATCAAGGGCGGGGGGAGTGAGGACTTAGGAGAGCTGACACAGGTGCCCCAGTTGCCCACTTGTATTTGCTTTTGAAACTCCAATTGTGATGACATCATCCTATCAAAGGGCTGTGTCTGTTGATGTTTGTTTATGTGGGTTGTCAGTATATAACCATGCACAATTACAGCTGGGATCAACCCTGTATATTAAAAAGATGGAAAAATTGAACCACAAAAGAAATTCTTTGGGCAAAGAAATGTCGACGGAAGCAAACAAAGAAAATGCAACCTGGATGGAAATTTCCATCGTTTTAGAAACAATCTGGACAGTGTGGGCAGACTAGTGGTTCAGAAAAATACATATAGTTGGCTCAATTATTCCACCAATAAAATCCAACCAATAGAATAAGTAATCCAGAAATAGTTTTCTATTTAGGTTTTCAAATCAATATGTGAATATTTTAGAAGTAGACTTATTTTAACCATGTTTGGCTTAGGATTGTCTTAGTTTTGGCACTTCATTCATCTTTGGGAGCAATAATGAATGTTCAAAATAGAAGTCAGAGTGACCTTTTAGTTTGTCTAAAACTGGCATAGTCAATGGGGGAAAAAAAAACTTTGTAGAGAGAAAATGAGTTGTACTCACGAGTTTAGTTTGGTGGCATGAATGGGGCATTTCTTTCTTGAATATCACTGAGTTGGAACAGCTAGAAATGAGGCATGACCTCGAGCTGCAATGCAAGAATAGCTAATCCTTTATCTGTAGGGGTTGTCCTGAGATTAGGCTAGATCTTCAAATCACTATGAAAACTGATTGGAAAGTGAAAAATCAGATAAGCAACTGGTCCTTTCATTTCTGCAACACTAGAATAAGTTGATGTTGGAGAAACCCGGACTTTTCCACTTAAAGAACATTCTGAAAACTCAACATCAGCCTATAAAGATGAAAAAAAAAGTCTACACTTAAAAAACCAGCCGAATGAACCAAAGAGCATCTTCCAGTTTGGAAAATGTGAAATTAGAGTTAGCAAATGTGTAGATTTTGCAGAAGGGTTGGGTACTAGCAGTGAAAGATCTAAAGACACACATCGTCCTGGGCTTGCTCTATGACTTTATGTGACCTGAAGCTGAACATGCAAATTCTTTGAGCTATAACCTAATTTTACCTCTAAAATTCAATGGAAATAATAAAGAACACTACAAATGTGGTAAGGGTCTTGCTACGATGACTGGGGAAATTGATGGCTGAGCATGCTGAAGAATAAAATGGGAACACTATTTGAAATCTACACATTTAAAGAGGTGAAACAAACTACTGAACTTCAGTTCCAACCTAACCCATGAAAGTTTCCAGAAATATTTCTTAGATCTTGGTGAGAAACTATTTCGGGTTAGGAGGACTAAAGTCACCTCGTTTCTTTATATCAGTCAATAGCACTTCATTGTCTACACACCAAGTTGCATGAGATTTTTCACCCTAACCTAGAGAGTACTAGAAGCCACAATATTTGGTGGAGCCACAAGCTAACTGAAAAACAAGATAGTTTTCATAATGCGGCTCTTCTATGCTGTAAGAGAGATGCAGGGCATGGCTTCTTAGCATTTTGCCTAATTTCATTGTCTTGTCTTAGTGGATAACACACCCACTAAGAAAGTTGTAAGAAGGCTTGTCAATATAGAAAAATCCATATAATAAATCAAGCTTGAAGCGCTATTTACAATAACCAAGATATGGAAGCAACCTAAGTGTCCATCAGCAGAGAAATGGATAAAGAATATATATATATACACATACCACTTCCATTGCATATATATATATATATATATATATATATATATATATATATATATATGCAATGGAATATTACTCAGCCATTAAAAAGGAATGAAATAATGCCATTTGCAGCAACATGATAGATCTAGAGATTATCATACTAAGTGAAGTAAGTCAGAAAAAGAAAGACAAATACCATATGATATCACTTATTTGTGAAGTCTAAAAAAAATGATACAAATGAAATTTTTTGTAAAACAGAAACAAACTCACAGATATAGAAAACAATCTTATGGTTACCAAAGCAGAAGGAGGGGGAGGGATAAATTAGGAGTTTGGGATTAATTATAAGCTACTATATATAAAATAGATAAGCAACAAGTTTCTACCATATAGCACAGGGAACTATATTCAATATTTTATAATAATCTATAATGGAAAAGAATCTGAAAAAGAACGTATGTATATATGTATAACTGAATCACTTTGCTGTCCACCTGAAACTAACACAACTTTGTAAATCAACAATCAACAAAAGTTAAAATCAAGCTTGATGTAGCACTGAATACTTTCCTCTGATCACTGTTTTACAGAGGACTTGGACTAGAGCTATAAGTCTTCTGGATGAGTTCTGCTCAAAGGCACTTGCTCTTCATATGTACATAATAAAATGTATTAAAGTCCCTTTTTTGGACACCATAAAATTACAAAATATGCAATCTAAGGGAACATTTCAGATAACTTGTTTACCACTATATTCTAGAATCAAGTTCAGTTCTTGACCAGTAGTAAATGTTCAAAATAAATAATTCAAGCTTGTCTTTTTAACAGCATGAGTTGTTTTGAATCCTAACCATTCTTACTACATACACTTCAATCTTAAGGAACAGGACATTCTAAATGTAATTCCATGTTTTGTCAACAAATGAAGTTTACATGGAAAACCTCCATTGTTTAATCATGCTATTGTGGTGATGCCTTTAGAGACTGTTGATGAGTGCAAGGCAATTTTCTCCTACACTGGATGGTCCATTCATAACATCCTTTCATAACATTGAGTTCATTAAGCCTACCTCCCTCAGGCCTGTCTTCACTCACCATCCATCTATTTCATAAATATTTATTGAGCATCTACCTTGTATTATACCGGCCCTAAAACTCTTAAAGACTATATTCCTATAGAGAAAAGTGCTTGCATTTTATGATAAAGATTTTCCATGCTGCTCAGAAACTCTTCTAACTTATGTATGATTTTATGTCTGTGTTCTAAATGACTGAGGTTTCTAGATTTCCAAATTCTAGGTTAGTGGGGCATTAATGGAGTTCATCTTCTTGCTTTATATATTTCCTCCATGCTGACATGTTGCTCTCCATCATGCTCTATGTCTTTGCTTCTAATGACCCATAAGTCAGGAGGCTGCAAAAGTTTCCCTTCCTCTATAGTGGCTAACCCAGTGCTGATTCTGAAAGTATATCCGAAAAATATTTGGGGTTGGTGGAAAGTTATAACAGAGTAGTATTTGGTTTATTAAAAGCCTCAGGCCTCACATTCGTACGCAAAGAATACAAGCCTAGCTCTTTGCAAATTGCTCTGATTTCATTCTCACTGATGTGTTCTCAAATTCATTCTCAAATCAATGCTGTTTTTCTGTCACGCTTGCACCTAATTCATGCCATGCCCAGACAGGAGGTGCACGCAACAGTATGGCAGGGCCAGGCAAATTTGAAGCAGCCCATTGCCCATTAACTAGTTTTACAAACAACAATAAAACAGGAAATAACAAAGCATGATCCTTGAATTAGTACTTCAGCGAAAATACTCAAGAGTTTTTCCACAGTCTGTAAATTGCTCCAGCTGTGTTTTCATGGTTTATGAAATTGAGAGAGGCAAACTCTAGAGACAAATTAAAATCTTGGATCTGGTCGGAGATGATTTTATAATAAAGGTGCTCAGGTATATGGCGCAGTGTATAGATACACACAGAGCTATAAGCCAAGCTCTACTGAAAATACAAACAGTTTACTTTATGCGTTGTCCACCCAGAGGGATAAGGACTGATATATATCAAAACACAGATCAACCCAAAGAATAAGGTCTGTTTTATTGCTATGTTTTATCAGGAGAGAATGGGGGTATAATATTTTATTATGAAACAACTAATAGAAGGAACAGAAGAACACGTAGAGATGGTCTCACTTTGGAAGGAAATGAATAATGGATGAGGAGTGCCACCTTTTGGCTATTGGACGTTTTGACAGTCCCTCTGTGGGGGGAAAAAAAAAGATTTTTGGCTTAGTGAATATTGAGCTTTGCAATCTAATTCAGAAATATTTCTAAAAGTTCTTTTCCAGGTATCTCTGGGTCTCATCCTGCTTGGAATGAGCCTTTTCAGACTTCCTCATGTTCTGCCCATTCAGATACTGCCCAAGAGGTTGATGTTAGCTATTTATTGCTCCCTATTGCTTCCCAGAGTACCAAAGATGTAGCCAGAAAACCAAGAGAACATTGAAAGGCAGGGTACATTTTTAAATTGCAATGCACTCCTGGCCGGGATGGCACAGAACGAATGAATATAGAGTCTGATTGAGCTAACACAGTCCTTAGAGTCTAATAGCCCTGACCTTAATCCAAGCTGTGACATTTGGGAAGAGATTTATGGTACCTGGTTGGATAAGCATGGAGTCTTCCAGAGAAATAAATTAAGCATACACATAACACAAATACCATGCAGGTACTGATGCATGTCACAGACGCTCCCCACTTCAAGCAAATCTAAAAATAGCCCATTATTTGTGGCAATATGAAAAGATATTGGAGACTAAGGATTGACCAAGGTCATGGGTCACCAAGCTGTAGTGAGATGGAGAGTAAAACTGCTGGCTTCACGTTCTCTGGAGAGAATGAGAGCTTTGAAAGAGCACAGTGAACAAGAGTTCTTCCTCTCACTCCAAACAAGACAGAGCTCATGAAAAGAGCCAACATTGAAAAAGTCTTCCCTCCAGAAGAATTTCCTGGTAGCCCCAGAGATTTCCCCCACCCTTAATAGTTTCTTAAAAGGGAGCAACTGCATTTTGAGGTCCCATTGCCCAGGAGAGAACATAGGTGCACTCCATACAGTCAGAGCCCTGGTCTCTATCTCAGCAACAGCTAAGCATCTGCCCCGTGTCCTCAGGGGTTTACTAAGTCCCTTCTGTAGGTGCCCTATGCTTTGTCTCAATAGACTGCTTCAGGGAAAATATCATGAAAGACCCACTCCTGTATTCCTGTAGGTAAGCAGTCAGAAACAACCCATGAGAGAATCAAAGAAACAATCCAGACAAGATAGAAGTGAGTGCTGAGATGCTGAGGACAGGCTTGAAAGTAATAGGTTGGGAGGACCTAGTCTAGTGCTTGGTTCATATCTCACACTCAGAAAATGTTAATTCACTCCTTCTTTCCTTCCTTCCAGCCACTCTCTCCATTCCTTCCTCCTAGTCACAGGGACTTTTGACTCACCTTTATCTCTGGGGCTGGGCTACCACACACAAGTCTTACTTTGACAGACAGTTATTGAAGATCTTCTGAGAATTAGTATCTGGCAGCAGTGATTGGAGCTTTAACAGCAAAGTTCCCCAGAGGTCAGTCCTTCTTCTAATGATGCTGAGAGGTACATACCCACATTGTATCCACAGTAACAGGCAGAGCCCAGAAGCCTGAGTCACCCCCTGCCTGATCAATGACACAGCTACAGCCGGAGGGAGGTGGGCATATGGACAGCTGCCCTTACTTTCATTCCACTGAGTTTTTACAATACGCTCTTTCTGACTGAGCCAATCCAAGCCTAACAAAAAAGGAAAGCATTTTACCAAGAACTGATCTAGATGATAAATTTCATTTTCTCACCATCATCAAAATGGCCTCCTTGCACCTCACATTTGCAGGCTCTGGACATGGCCCCTCTTGAACACTCAGTTTGTGGGATCTTAGTTCCCCAGCCAGGGATTGAACCCGGGCCCTTGGCAGTGAGAGCACGGAGTCCTAACCACTAGACCACCAGGGAATTCCCTATGGCCCCTCTTGAGCTGGTGAGGAGCTGGGTTCACAGTCAGAACCAGAACAACAAGCTGCCCAGAAGGCACAGTGCACCTGAAAATCCACTGAAGGAAATCCATTCATTTATTCCACAAATATTTGCTGAGTTCCTATTAAGGTTCCTATGAAACTATCATCTTAAATGTATTATCTCAATTAATCCCCCAAACAACCCAACATGATGGGAATTATTATTATCCCCACTTGACAGATAAGGAAGCTGAAACTCAAAGGTGAAATCAATATCTAAACCCAGATAAAAATGTCCTTAGCGTATCTGCAGAATGGAAAGAATGGATGGGCAGGGAAAAAATTAGGGAAAAGAAGATCTGAAAGGATAGGCAAGGTGGAGGTCTGAGAAGGGCCAACAGTGATGGGGGAAGCTGAAATAAATGCCTGGGCACAGCAGATACAAGTATTCTGGAAGAGTTGAAAATAACTAAAAATCCTCCAAAAGTTATTTTTAAAAACTGTAAGAAAAGGTAGTGTATTGATAACTGAAAATATTTCTATTTATGATTTCTCATCTTTACTTTGTGCCTTGTGGTTTACGTGAAATGTTTGCAACTTTTATCTTATTTGTTCCTCCCAACCAAATATGTAAGGTGGGCAAGAAAGTCAGTACAGTCACCATTTGCAAGTGAACGAACCAAGGTTTAAAGCAGTTAAATCTCCTGACTAGGATTACACAGTTCAAGAGTGCACGGTGTGAGGTCCACACTGGGTTTTGCATTTGAATTCCCGTATTTTTTATTTTACAATGTTTACACACCCTGGAAAAGCCAAGCAAACTCAAAGCTGTCATCCTCAGGTGTAGTTAAAATAGATAGCTAAAAAGAGAATCAACCTGACCGAAGCCAATACTGTTACACTTTTTTTTTTTTTTTTCTCCCAGAGAAACAAAGTACTAAACGGTAGGATATCAAAGGAGAACAGTTGAGTCACAGCCACATGCTGAGAAACCAAAGCCAAACACTTTTTTTTTTGATATGGGACTTTGTTCAGCATCTAAAACATAACAAACTAATTATTAATTTTTATTCAATTTTATTTTTTCAATTGATGAATTTTGTTCCAGATGAAAATGTGCATTGTACCAAAAATGTGAAACACCATGTCATTGTCTTATTATTCTCTAAAAGAACAAATTTCACCTAGGGAGAGATTACAGACAAATTACTTCAAACACATTAGCTTAAAATTATATACAGGTATAGATTGCGGGTTGCATTAGAGGCACCCTGCCCTCCCAGAAGACTAAGACCAGTCTCCAATTTTACACCCAAGAGACAGAAAAAAAAAAAAAAAAAACAGTTTTAGAATAAATTATTGATAAAGTAAAAATTATTGGAGGAAAGTAACCAATAGCAAGTTTAAGAAATAAGATGCAGAATTATTAATTATTGCAGTCTTTGGAAAATAAGTGTGCTGTTAAAGGGTACCTCAAAGCTAAAATATCAAGAGCAAAGGAAAAAAGGTGGTGGTAGGAAAAATGACCATTTATCTCATTTTTAAATTTAAAAGGCGTTTGGTATCAGGAGGTTAATAGAGCTGTCAGTGTAATCATTCTCAAAAAGCTGGCAAATTTCCAACTGGAACTGACATATTCTAGATATAATCATGGTTTTCTGGCTTCCTAACTAATTTGAACTTGGCTCTGTTTTTTTAAATAGCCTTCATTTTTTTTAGAACAGTTTTAGATTTTCAGAAAAATTGCAAAGACAGTACAGAAAGTTTCCATATACCCCACACCCAATTTCCCCTATTAGTAATGTCATACAAGAGCATGGTACATTTGTTGTAATTTGTGATCAATGTTAATACAGTGTTATTAACTAAGTGCATGGTTGATTCAGATTTCCTTAGTTTTCCCTCAAGTCTTTTTCTGTTCCAGGATCCCATCCAGGACACCACATTACATTTAGTTGTCATGTCTTCTTAGGCTCCTCTTGGCAGTGACAATTTCTCTGACTTTCCTTATTTTTAAGGACCTTGATAGTTTTGAGGAGTACTGGTCAAGTATTTTGTAGAATGTCCCTCAATCAGGATTTGTCTGATGCTTCTCTCATGATTAGACTGGTATGAGTTTGGGGGAGGAAGACTAGAGAGATAAAGTGACATTTTCATCACATAGAAAAGGGCACACACTATCACGATGATTTATCACAATTGACGTTGACCTTGAACACCAGGCTGAGGTACTGTTTTTCAGGTTTTTGGTCAGGTTTTTCCACTGTATGCTTTTTTCTCTCTCTCTCTCTCCACACTGTCCTCTTGGGAAGGAAATCACTATGTGCAGCCCACAGTTAAGGAGAAGGGAGCCACGTTCTCCCTCCTTGAAGGCAGAATATCTACATAAATTATTTGAAACTCTTCTGCAAGGATTTATGTTTTCTCTCTTATTTACCTAATCATTACTTATATCAATATGGACTCATGCATATTTATTTTATCCTTTGTGTTGTAATTCAATCCTACTGTATTTCTTTTGTTGCTCTAATTGTTCCAACTGGTTTTGGTGTCCCTTTGACACACCCCCATCAAGGTAGGGTTTTTTGGTTTTTGGTTTGGTTGCTTTGTTGTTGTTGCTGCTGTTGCTGTTGTTTTTAGTACTGCCTTACTTTCTGGCACTACAAGATACTCCAAGCTCATCTTGTAAACAGTCGTCCCTTGGTATCTGTGGGATATTGGTCCAGGACCCCCTGCCCAACCCCTTGGATGTCAAAATCCATGGATGTTCAAGTCCTTTATATAAAATGGTTAGTACAGTCAGCTCTCCACATGGGAGGGTTCTGCATCTGAGGATTCAACTAATTGCGAAGCTCCAGCTGATTGAATGTGCAGATGTCGATATGAAGGTCCAGCTGTAGAATCAGCCATTTCTCCAAAGAGCCCTGGCTCTTTTTTTTTTTTATTATCGGGATAATGTCCGAAAACAACTCTGAATGCTAGGTGTGCTCATTGCTACTGGGCTGACTTGGTGCTATTTTTAATGTCAGTTGAAGAATTTTTAAAATATGTATTGAACATTCACTGTCTGTTTGGAACTATATCGGACACCCAGCCATGATTAAGACACCCATGATTTTTCCTCATGAAGTTTACGTTTTGGTGGAGTTTAAGTGGAAAAGAAAAAAAGAAAAGAAAAAATCCAATTGTTAGTTTATTAGAAGGTGATGAATACCCTTGAAGACAAAAACTCAAAAGTGGAGTAGGAGGTGGGAAGTTGCAATTTTAAATAAGTGATCAGGGAAGGCCCCCCCTGAGGAAGGTAAGGGGACTGAAAGAGTTACATAGATTTTTGGAGTAGAAACATTCCAGGAGAGGCAAGAGCGAGTGCAAAGGCCCCAAGGCAGGAACATGCCTGGCATATGCATGGAACAGAAATGAGGCCAGAGAGAAAAGAGCAAAGCAGTAAAAGATGAGGCTGGAAAGGGAATGGTGTGGTGCAGCAAGGGAGTAGGAAGGAGGTGCAAAGCATATAGAGCAAGTCAGCCATTGCGAAGGCTTTGGCTTTGCTCTAAGAAAAATGGGAAGGGGGGATGCTGGAGGGTTTAGATCATCTTGGCTAATTATAAATGGAAACTGCCATTCAAGATATATTTTTATTTTTTAACTTGTGCAAGGGCCATGAAAAGACATTAGGACTCCAAGCCAAACCAAAGAATGCAACCAAGAAGGGGTTCTACATTTTCCAACAGGGCAGTGATGGACAGTAGTGAATTCATCTTGAGAACTCTAGGGGTATTTCTTTGTCCTGGTGTATTTCTGTGAGCTCCTGAAGGCAGGGTGGGGGGCCCTCCCTGGTGGGGATTTCCTAGGTTCTATCTTCAAAGATCTGAGAAGGAGCAGGCATCCAAAACATTCCCCCATGCCCCTCCAGGATACTCAGGAAAGAGGTTTCATCATCAGCCTTATCATTAGAGTGTTTGGTAAACTGATCTAAAGATTAAGAGTGGGTTTTAGTGGGTAAGGGGGAAAATCCACTTGGGAATGCTAAGGAACTTCAGTGGGAGAGCACACAGGGGGTAGATACTGCCAGCCAGCTTTCAACATGCCATATCTGTCTCAGATTTCTTATTTTCCCTTTCTCTCACCTTCTGCCTTCATTCTTTTCTACTCTCCTTTGTAAGACCCCTCTTGTTCACATTAGGCATTTCTAGGGTTACCTAATCAACAATTAACGAGAGTTCAAAGAGTTTGGGGTCCTTGATCTATAGCAAAGCCTTCCATAATTCCTGCAACTAGAGTCAGTGGCTCCCTCCCCTTCATGCCCTTCCTTTCTCTCTGCCTTTCTTAGGATGCCCCTAGGAAGCACGGGATTGAAGCACTAACAGGAGAGGAGGTCAGACCCATTTCCACCCCTTACCAGCTGGTGACCTCGGTTAAGTTATTCAACCCCTCAGCCTCAAACTCCTCAAGCACTCAATTGGAAGAAAGGGGTGAATGGAAAATATCCACTTCAAAGGGTTACTGTGAGATTTAAATGAACTAAAGAATGTAAAGTGCCCAGAACACACATGGTAAGTACTACACTTTCGCTAAATTTGACTTGCCTTCCCCCTTCCCCTATTTTGCTATCATGTAAGGTCTGTGGATATAAAGACTGTCTTGTTCATTTCTGTTTCTCCCTCCATATCTAGCAGTGACTTGCACTAGTAGAGACTCAAAAGCTGTTAGCTAAATTAGTGGATTCATGAGGCTTATGGTATCACCTCATATATGTTTAAGGGAGAACAAACACCCACACACACTGGCTCACAGGAATCAGGGTGTACCTTAATGCACATGTTGTTGACTTACTCTGAAGCTTTCCACAGCTCCACAAAGAGTGGGAGTTCCATAAATGTTGTTGACTGACTGATAGCTCAGATTCCATGAGAGATGGACCACTCAGGTCCAACAGTTACCACCTGTGAGTCCCAAAATGATTGCCTTACTTCCACACATGGGACTGCTAGGCAAAACCAAATACTCAAGTTGCCATTGTTGTCAAGGGCCTCTTCCACCTTAGTCTTGCTGACAATCAGAGGGAACAGCAACATGGAAAAAATTCACCCAGCCAAAGAGACAGGAGGGAGGTGTGTGAAGGGAGTTCATTTTGGCCAGTAGATCTCACGTTTTGTTGCCATTAGAATCCCCTGGAGGCTGTTTAAGCATCCTAATGCCCACGGTCACCTCCATGACCAATTAAATCAGATCTCTTGGAGTGGGTCCAGGCCCCAGCATTTTTTTAAAAAAAACCATCCAGGTGATTCCTGAGAGAAGCCAAGTTTGAAAATGAGTGCTTCGGGCCATCAGGGTCCCCTGGAAAGGCAGACATTGGAAGAAGGCTTTGAGTGGCCTCATCAGCTCCAGGCCCCTGGAAGCTAGCCAAGTCCATCGGCACCCGGCACCCCAAAGCTGACACACATCTGTTGGCACAAATCCCATATATTTCTATGTTGCCTGGAGGGCAGAATGCTCCTGGGAGTGATTTGCTAAGAGGACCGATTTCACTCTGCGTAACCAAAAGGTTATAGACACATCAGCTGAGGCTCTTCTGTTTCAAGACAAAGGACTTTAGTAAGAATAGACTAGAATTCATCTCTGCTCAATTTACAAGGACAAAAAGCAACTGTTGCACCACCAAGAATGTGAGCTTTCGATGCCAAAGATTTGGTAAAGGCTGGGTTTAACTGTTTCTAAGGAGAACAGGAAATATTTATTTAGGATTAGTGGCAGCTGCTCCAGTGGTACAGCTGGGGATAGTGGAAGATATAATTAAGGAAATTGCGTGAGGGAGGTCTGGAAAGCCACCAGAAGGCACAGGAGCCTTGGTAGAAGTTGTCTGCATTGACTTTTTGTGTGTGGGCATTGGCGTGTCAATAGGCACTTAGAAAAAGATAAATATGCAGTCTAATTAGCAGCTGACTTGAGGTTGCAGGATGAAGTACAGGTAGAATCCCATTATAGCCTTCACCACAGGTCCTCAAAATTGTTTTGTTGAGTGAAATTGTGTGATAATGAGTACATGTTAGAAATCATCACTCATATCTCCCTGTCTTTTCTTACCACGGTTCCTCACCTAGAATGCCCTTCTCACGGAGGTGCGTTTGGGAAAGGAGTGGCTGGGAAATTTACAATCACCAAAAATGTGCTAGAACTGTCAACAGTAAAAGAAGTAAGCTGTGTAAATAATGAGCAGAAGTTGTGGTTCTATTTGTTCTCTAGAAATGTAAATTTTTACTTGTTTCAGCGTGATAAAAAATAAAACGCTATCATGAACAAAGGCTCCGTGCCCTTAAACCAACTGGTCAAGCCTTTGATTTCTTACTCTGTGGAAAGCACCAGATTCTTCTCTCAGGCCTGAGTGGCCAAAGCCCACTCACCCTGCCCACATCCCTGTGAAAGAAAAACTCTACCCCTTTATAGCCCCAGCCCCATATTATTTGTATGTTACCTGCACATTTATTTCATTCTGTCTTGAATCTTACTGAGCTGTCTTGTTTACCTTCCTCCCCAACGGGTTGTAAGTAATAAAAGAACAGAGAATTTATTTTATCCATCCTTTATGGGACTGTGTTCATGGTAGATAAAGACTGAATGTTTATGAATTTGAATTATGTCAACCCAGATTCTCTCCAGAGAAAAGAAGGTTGATCTGACTATAATTTTCCCTCCATCCCTACTCTTTCAACAATGCTAGAATCAGAATGGCTTTTAGAAAAAATTAGTTCCAATGTGCAGGTGCCCTTCTTTTCAAAAGATGTTGGGATTTTAAAGGACCCCAGAGAAGAATGGCCCTGTGCAGTTAAGTGGTTGGCCCCAGGATCCACAGAAGGTTGGATCAGACCAGATCCACAACTGGAACTCAGACCCCGTGAGACTTCCAGCCTCTTCTAGATGTCCTTTACCCAGGCTACTGGGTTATATGATAGCCATCTGGAAACTTGTTTACTAGCGTTCTTTTGGTCAATAAATCTTTGTCAATTGAACTACAAAATTTCAGAAATAACTTATTCTCGTAATTAAAATAGAATTTTCGGTGTCTCCATCTATATTCTTCCTTAACTTCTCCGTTAATCATCTGTCATAAGCACTATCAAGTGTCCTAGAGGCTCCATCCCTCCAACACAGCCACTAACCACAGGAAAGCACTCCAAATTTAAATTAATTGAAATTAAATAAAATTTAAAATCGCATTCCTCGGTTGCCATAGCCACAGTCAAATGCTCATTAGTCACATGCGGCTAGTGGCTACCCTATTGGACAGCACAGGTACAGGGTATTTGCATCAAGGCAGAAAGTTGCTACTAGAGAAACTCCATCAGTGAAAGGAACCCTGCGATGAATAAAAGGAAAGATTCTCACAATGTGAACAAACACAGCCAAATCCATCTGCTTTAAGTCCGGATTCTCCTACCAGGTTTTCTTAAAATAGGCAACTGTGTGCAGAAGCTTATCAGAGAACTCCTATAAACTTAAATTTTAGATCCATAGTATATCTTATTCAATAAATACCCAAAATTCATCCCTTGAAGACTTTAAGAATTAACTAGCAAATGCTCGAAACTATCCTTCATTCTAGAAAACCATTACTCCTTGTCATCACCAAACAGTCCCTCAGACCAAAATAGCTACTTACTGAAACAATTGTCACAGTTTGTGGTCTCAGGAACCTCCCATTTCAAAGTCTCATGGCCAGGAAAAAGTTATTACTTGAAGTCAATATTTTTCAGTTTCTCCCATGAGCCAGGTATGTGCTGGGTGCTTTATGTTTTATTGCTTTTAATCCTCTCAATGACTCTTTGGGATAAGTATTCATATCCATATTTTATAGGCAAAGAGAATGAGCTCCAGAGGGATGAAATTACTTGCTCATTTTAGGGTTGACCAACATCCCAGCGTGCAAGGGAGTGATGGGTTTTCCAGGATATAGGACTTTCAGTGCTCAAATCAGGAAAGTCCTGGACAAACTGATGGTTGTTCCCCCATCAGGTCACAAAACTCATAATCTCAGAACAAAAATCAAACTGAAATCTTTCTAAATCCAGAATCCAAGTGTGAATACACCTAGAAAAAATCCACACATGCTCCTATAATAAAAATTTCCCTTTCTTATGTCCCTCATAATCTTGTCCTATTTTCTTCCTGTTTCTAGTTCTCATTGGATTCAAAAGTGTTTCGAAAATTTAGAGTCCATGCGATCAGATTTTCTCTTTTTGTGCGTGCCCAGTTTTCTTCCTTCATAAATTAAGCTTTGTATTGATATCTCAGATATTAGAACAATCCCACAGGGTTTCAGGAGTTTGTTTACTGGCCTCCTCCAATATAATCTAACATGTCTGATGCATTGCATTATAGGATTTGGATTGTCCTTTAAAAGACACTGGTGAACACATCTGACAATTCGTTTTCCTCCCTGGTCTTTGCCTGCTCTGTATGCAGGAGAGGAAGAGAGAAATGAGGGACTACACCAGTGTTGCTCAAAGTTTGACTATCAGCAGCATCTTCTGGCATCTGGTGTGAAAAGAAAATTTCTGAGTCCCATCCAGACCTAGAGAATCAGAATCTCCATGAATGCAGACCAGGGACCTGAGTTTTAAGAAGCCCTCTAAGACAGCTGTCTGCACATTAAAGTTTGAGATGCACCAGGCTACACTCAATCAGTACTTCTGAACATTAGAATCACATGGGGAGCTTTTAAAACTGCTCATGCCCACACCACACCCACACCAATAAAATCAGACTTTCAGGGTTGGAAACCCAGAGATAAGCATCTTTTTAAAAAATTTCCCATGTGATGGACAAATGGAAAAAAATATGACAATAGAAATTGATTTAAATAAAACCTACATCCACTTGCAGCAAATAAAATGATGTGTATATTTATTTTAATGGAAACAAATAGCTATTTTTAAATGAAAATACAGTTATAACAATGTCATCCATTTTGTGTATAAGCTGATAGGAAACTTTTGTGAAAGATATATACAAAATATCAATGGCGGTTTTCTTCGGTGGATAAAGTGATTTGTATCATATAGTTAAAAAAAAAAACTTCCCAGATGATTGCAGCATGCAGCCCAGGCTGAGAATCTATAAACTAAGGGAGATGGAATCACAATCTTTTGAGATTTTCAGAGTCATTTCCTGTGTCTGCAAAATAATGCAAAGATACTTGGAGTGATTCCTAACATATTTTGTAAATAGGTCATCTTTTGGAATGGTAATGAACAAGGAAAATAATAGCAAAATATCTTTTTTTAAAAATTTTGAGTGGAAAAGAAATGTCTCTTTCAGGAGCGGCTTGTGGTAAACGCCCAAACACAAATCGTATGTTCATAACAAGTTTCAATCCTTTCAACAAATGAATAAGCCAATACCGCCATAGGCAGGATTGTATTTTCTTCCTAAGGTCATCTCAGATGGCAAGGATAAGTTGGCAAAGAAAGGACTCGTAGATATCTGTTTTCTATTACTCTAATTATGGAAAGTGATGCGAGTCCATTTGCTGTTAACGTTTCTACAACTCTGTGATTTGTGGCCAAATATTGACGTTTACTTGATGGTGTGGTGATTTTAAGCACAGCCAACATGATCACAGATAAAGGAAAAGTGCTGAAACGGGGCATTTTTGAAGCACTGGGAGCATGGCTCTCGTTTTTGGCAGCTGGAGGTGATGGTGTAACCTTCATAGCCCATGGTTGTGTCTATAAGCCCAACCAGTTTGACAGGATTTGACTGAATTAGTAACTGGTCAATTCATTCATCCCGTATTTGCTCGAAGTTAATTTTGATGATAACAAATTTAGTCAAATCTGTTTGCCCAGTTGACCAGATTTTTAGTGGTTTTTCTTTTTTTCCCCACTTGAAGGATAATGTGTTTTTTGTATAACCTGAGGGATGATGTAAAAGTCACCAAAATTAAGTTCTGTCATTGAGGAGGCCTGTACTATGGTGACATTGCAGCTTTGTGATGGTCTTCAGATGAGAAATCCATACACATCTGGCAAACAACTGGAATGATGGCACTAGTTACCTCTTTAAAGAAGCAATGGGAACCATGCAAGCCCCAGGCTGCTTTAGCAAATGGTTCTTCTCGTCCTAAAACAAAAATGTAGTTGACCTTAATAGTGGGGGGACCCCAAAAAGGGAGTTAGTCTAACCATGAAAGCATGCTCAGTCTAGGTGCCCATGATCAGATCAAGTAGAGAAAAGCCATGAGAATTAAGCAATCATGCTCAAAGGAGATAGATAGAATATCCTGCTCTCTGGGTTTAGAGGCCATATGTTTCAGAGCAGCCAGGGCAGTACCATATCCTGTGACTTAATACTTCATAAATAGGAAAAGAACTAATAAAAGTGGCCTGGAGATGCTCTAAAACATAGTGTTTCTTCTTTCCTTTCTTCTTGCCAAGAAAAGCTATCATATTTTAAAGTGGTATGTACTTACCCCTCTAGAGGACACGCTCTAACCAGTGTTTTCCCAAGCATAGGATTCATGCCCCTGCTGGAACGTGAGAGACTTTTAGGGACACAGAGTTTTAAAATATAAGCTCAGAATAAGCCCTGGGAAGGAGTACAGAGACCCCCAGCTCACCTTCTTTTCTCACCCTCAATCTTATTCTGCATTGCAAGGGTCCTCACGTGCATGTCTATGGACCCAACGAGCCACATCTCAACGCACTAAATACATCTTTCCTAACAACCCCTCTTGCTCACCTCTCACACCTAGGTGTATGCACATCAGCAGCACACCCCATCCTCAGGAGGACAAACATCGGGTAGCATCTGGTGGCGTTGGCTGTCTGGAGTGAGTAGTGACTGTCTGGAGGACTAGGGTCTAGGAGGACTTGTCCCTTTGACTCTGTGGACCACTTTTCCCACGGGTACAGCACAGTTGGAAGAGAACCAACACAGGCCTTCTAAAAGCATGATGCCCAGGGCAGGGGGCCAGTCACTTTCATCCAAGGGCACACTGTCCAGTCAACCTCCAGCAAGTGTTCTTCCAACTCTGGGTTCAAACACTTCAAAGGGCAGAGTGATCCTCACTTCATAAGGTGCTTCAATATTTAGTAAGGGTCACAAACTCAAAACAGCTGCAAGAGCCAGGAAGTAACATAAATGAGTGAAGGAGGCTGATGTAGGTCCAAAGAAAGTGGTGGAGAATGTGGTGAGCTGGAAAGCACGAGTCCTTTCCAAAGGAAACAGCCTCCAGCTGGGAGGCAGAGCAGGGGGAGTTTGGGCTCTGCTGCTGAATCGTTCAAATTTTCAAAAAAAAAAAAAAAGCCAAAATCTAAAATCTTGGACCATTCCTTGATCCTTAAATGTTGGCAACTAATTCCAATTTTGTTTGAAATACTCTGTGGGTACAGCAAGCCACATCTGCTAGCAGTTTTTAACTTATGGGCTACCGGTTTGCAACCTCAGAAATAAAAACCTTCTTCATTAGATTGTATTTAAATATGTTTCCTTGGGAATCCATGCACCTGAAGTAACCAAGAATCACTATCCCTCTTCCAACATGCCTTATTTTGAAGCTAAACCTCATTTCCCCCGAATATCTCCCTTTTTAAAAAAATTTATCTTATTGAAGTATAGTTGATTTACAATGTTGTGTTAATTTCTACTACACAGCAAAGTGATTCAGTTATACATATATATACTTTCTTTTCCATTATGGCTTATCACAGGATATTGAATATAGTTCCCTGTGCTGTACAGTAGGATCTTGTTGTTTATCCATCCTATATATAACAGTTTGCATCTACCAATCCCAAACTCCCAGTCCATTCCTCTCCCACCGTTGGCAACCACAATTCTGTTCTCTATGTCTGTGAGTCTGTTTCTGTTTCGTAGATAAGTTCATTTGCGTCATATAATATGATATTTGTCTTTCTCTTTCTGACTTACTTCACTTAGTATGATCATCTCTAGATCCATCCATGTTGCTGCAAATGGCATTATTTCATTCTTTTTTATGGCTGAGTAATATTCCGTTGTATATATGTACCACATCTTCCTTATCCATTCATCTGTCCATGGACATTTAGGTTGTTTCCATGTCTTGTCTATTGTAAATAGCACAACTAGCTCCCTTTTTCTGAGACTACTTAGCTGAAATATCAGCTGCAGCTTCTACAGCCTAGCTTCTGTGTCCCCCACTGTCACAGCCACCCCCCTCTGAAAGTCTCTCCTTCATCAGTTTTCATGGGCAGGTAACACCATGAGTGAAATACTTCAGCCATGATTGCCTCTCCTCGCTAGGAACTATTTTTCTTAGGTTTGCATGTCTGGCTCGGAAAAAGGAAATGATGACTCAATCACCAGGCTTCTTGTACAAAGAGTGTGATTTCAGTAAGTGGATGGAAGGCTGACGCTGCTAACAGCATTCTTGATTAGTCGGAGAGTAGAAAATGAGGTGTGTATTTGATGTACTGTCGGGGTAGCAGATGGAATGCAGCAACCACGACACGGTGGAGGTAGAACTTAATGGATCATCTTGACGTGCCTGGGACTGATTAGCCGTGGTACAGCTACGTTCAGCTTTTAATTGATTGATTTGAGTTTGTGGTCAGAAAATGACTGTCGGCTCCAGCTTATCTATAATTATCAGTAATCAGAACCAGACTTCTCTCTCCTTAATCGGCCAGGGCTCCTCCAGTGTGCTTGACTTTTCTACTTTTCAGACTTTCTGTAACCACTGCCTAATAGCTTTCACTGCCATAACATGATACCTAGTGACCATCAGAAAAAAGGCTCTGGGGGCACAAATAGAAAGGTAACAGGAATGCCGCTCATTCATTAGCTTAATAGTTTGACTGTTTTGAGTGGGAGACCGTTTCAGGTTAATAGGAGTTCTCTCATTCACCATTTGGCTAGCCTGTTGTAAGCAAAACCAAATAAAGGATTAAAACAAGAATTCCCGTAACTCTGCCCAAAATCTCATTTTTAACCTAAAAATGATCTTGATGTTAATTAGAGACTGGAATTATTTCTAGGAGTCAGGGTGTCCTGGGTAAGGCATCACTCACTGTCCAACAGACCACCCAGATCAGAAACCAGGAAATCCTTCCAGACCATTCTCCTCCTCACAGCCACCCACCGCCTGCCATATCCAGTCAACCATGAAGGAAGAGTGAGTCCACCCTTCAAATCTGCATGGCCTTAGAACAAGTGTCTTGGAGACACACAGACCTGGGTTCAAATTCTGATACCATCACTTATGAGTTGTGAGGCCCTGAGCAAGTTGAACAAGACATTGTATGTAGCACATGCAGCGTGTGGCATGTATGTGCTTAATGAGTTATTTAAAATATTATTGTTGGAGAAGAGAGTGGCTAGTTACTGGGGAGGGACATAGGTAGGACTTTTGGGGGGAGGAGGCTGGTAATATTCTGTTTCTTGATTCATCAAGCTATGTATTTATGATTAGTGTACTTTTATGTACAATAAAAGTGAACCCAACAAAAATACATTAAAATATTGAAAAAAAATTTTAAAAATAAAACATTACTGTTGATGTATTATGTCTACCTCCCCACCAATGCAGCCTAGGTCCTAGACAAGGAATCTCATGCCTACATGAAAAAGGAGGAGGGGGAGGAGGTGGGAAGGAGAGGATGAAGGAGAAGAAGAAAAGAAAGAGGAGGAGAGGGAGAGAGAGAGAGAAGCGGGTAAGAGAGGAGGGGACTGGATGGGGGTTGGGGCTGGGGAGATGGAGATGGAGATGGTGGTGACGGCTCCCTTCATTGCCTCTGAAGTTGTATGAATTCCCCTTGCGGCCACCCCAGGACCAGCCATCAAGAGGTAACATCTGTGTCAGTGGGGTCACCACTTCCTAAAGCTATAAGCATGCATCTACCTGCTAAGGTAGAGTGGCTAATCCACTGGGCTAAATTGTCTTTTACTTTTGATTTCTCATTGCTACGTTTTGTTACTTCAGTCTCAAAGATGGAGTCTCTAACTCTTTCAAAATCCTCCCAAGATTTTGTGAGAAAACAGTTCCTTTGGCTTTTTTTACTTAGAAACAGACTCGTCTACGACTCTAAGGAAAGGTCATTAACCCCGTTTTACTTTATTATTTTATTTTATTTTATTTTTTTAACATCTTTATTGGAGTATAATTGCTTTACAATGTTCTGCTGTATAGCAAGTGAATCAGCTATATGTATACATATATCCCCCATCCCCTCCCTCTTGCGTCTCCCTCCCACCCTCCCTATCCCACCTCTCTAGGTGGTCACAAAGCACCTAGCTGATCTCCCCATGGGATGCAGCTGCTTCCCACAAGCTATCTATTTTACATTTGGTAGTGTATATATGTCCATGCCACTCTCTCACTTCGTCCCAGCTTACCCTTCCCCCTCCCCATGTCTCAAGTCCATTCTCTACAGCTGCGTCTTTATTCCTGTCCTGCCTCTGTAACCCCATTTTAAAAATGAGAAAACTGAGCCTAAGAAAGGGTACAAAAATCTTTCTCTAAGCCACACAGCAGAGCTAGGGTCCTGTGACCCCAAAGGCCAGTTCACTTCACCAGATAAGATTATCTCTTCATCTCTTTCTTATGAATTCATTATTATAAATGCTGTTTTCTCTATGCATTGCCTTATTTCCTGAGAGTGGGGAAGAGTAAATGCTGGAAAGGTCGCTCTGGTCTTGATTCATTTGTCAGTCTAATCTCATCAAGCAACAGGAAAAGTAGACTGATAGAAATGTTGACTGTATCACTGGTATTTACTATATGTTCCTTCCTTTAAGTAGCTCTGAGGTATTCAACATGCATAGAAGGTATACCAGGGCCCAGGATGAAGGTAGGCATTGGAATTCCTGCTCCTTCCCTTCTATCACTCATTATCAAATTTTCCTTAGTGGACTAGGCCCTGCTTTGGACCTAGAGATAAAACAATAAATAAAGCCAAGTTCTCACTCTCAAGCAGCTCATATTCTTGCATGAAAAGAGAGGAAATAAACAAATGAAGAAATAGATAAATAAATGTCAAGTGGCAATAAATACGATGAAAATAATAAAGCAGACTTGGGGAGGGTGCCATTTGATGTAAGGTGGTGGGGGAAGGGTTTGAAGAGGAGATGGGAATGAAGTGGTAGATTTCAGGCAGAATACATATAGCAGGTGCAAGACCCCTGAGGTATAAATATAGCAACCATGTGTGGAAAATGGCACTGTGTCCAGAGAGTGAGAGGGAGAGAGGTAGGCATGGAGATTGGGATGATTGGGAACAAGGTGAGTGGGGGCGGGGCATGGGTGGAGAGAGAGTGCAAATCATATAGGGCCTTACAGGCCATAGTAATTACTTTGGATTTTACTCTGAGGGATCTGTCAAGGAAGTTAGATTTAAGCAGAGAAATGACATGATCTTCCTTATATTTTTCTTAAGGCTCACTTTGGCCATGACACAAGGGCTAAGGTGAAAGTAGCAGTTAGGGAGCTACTACAGTAGGTCAAACAAGAGACTATGGTGGATCAGACAGAGGTGATGGCGATGAAGATGTCAATGACTGGCTATTCTTCAAAGGCAGAGTCATTTAGCAGCTGGGTTACTTTAATTGAGACAATTAGCACCTACTGGCTTCAGTTCCCTCATCAGTAGCATGAAGATAAAACACGACCAATCTCATGAAAGCACTGTGCAGATTAAATGAGATCATTTATAAGATATGCTATGCCTGTGGTTGGTTTCCTTTGTTGTTTGGGGCAAAGTCTGCAACCTTTTGGAAAATCCCACTGCATATGTGCTCAGTGTCCTAGATGTGAGATATAGAACCTTGGGTTCAGAGTAACAAAAAACAATTTTGAATCTATAGCAAGATTATTTACACATGTCTATCTCAACCTTCCAATAAGAAAACAATGATTGTTATTAGTAAGTCTGTCAGCTTTTATGGTTCATCATAGGACCATGGCGCATAAAAAAATATAAAACAATAGGCTAAGGGAGGGAGAAGGGAATGGTGAGAGTCTTATTTGTAGAATAAAAACTGGAAATATTTGTGAAAATATCTTAATAGTGATTATATTTGGTCAGTGATATTGCAGAGCATTTTTAATTTCCTTTGTTCTTTTCTACCTTTTTCAAATCAATACAATTCAAAAGGTATGTGTAAGGGGATTTGCTCCTATATCTAATGAGCAAGAAGAGTTAGAATCTCTGAGAGGAAAAGGGAGACAAGCAAAGAAAATGGTATGTTGAAATTATAAGGGAGGTTAAAAAAATTGACATTATGAGAGCATCAACTATGCACAAAACACACCAAGTAGCCATCTAATTTATGCAAATTAATTTAATTATTGATGTCCTGCACTAATTATAGCAACAGACAGGATCCAAAATGACAGTATTTAAGAAAAGGATAAAATATAGCAGCAACATTCAAGTAAAGCTGTGCATCAGAGCAAGGGGTCTGGAGGAGCCAGGCCTGTGCTCCAGTTGTCCTCCCTTTGGAGGGCCATACCAGGGAGTGCTTCTTTCTTGATCAAGAAGCACTGATGGATAAAGAAGATGTGGTGTATGTATACAATGAAATATTACTCAGCCATGAAAAAGCTGAAATCTTGCCATTTGCAACATGGGTGGACCCTGAAGATATTATGCTAAGTGAAATAAAGCAGATGGAGAAAGAAAAATACCAAAAGATTTCACTCATATGTGAAATATATAAAAAAATAAACAAAGGATCAAACCAAACAGAACAAAAACAAACACACAGACACAAAGAACAGAGTAACAGAGGGTTTCTACAGGCATGTGTTCCATTCATGAGGTTTCTGTTTTGCTGAAGCCTTCCCTAAGCCATGTGGCTGACAGGGTCTTGGTGCTCCAGCCAGGTGTCAGTCCTGAGCCTCTGATGTGAGAGAGCTGAGTTCAGGACACTGGACCACCAGAGACCTCCTGGCCTCACGTAATATCAATCAGTGAGAGCTCTCCCAGAGATCTCTATCTCAGTGCTAAGACACAGCTCCACTCAATGACCAGCAAGCTCCAGTGCTGGACACCCCCTGCCAAACAACTAGCAAGACAGGAACACAACCACACGCATTAGCAGAGAGGCTGCCTAAAATCATAATAAGTTCACAGAACCCCAAAACGCACCACAGGATGCAGCCCTGCCCACCAGAAAGACAAGATCCAGCCCCACCCCCCAGAACACAGGCACCAGTCCCCTCTACCAGGAGGCCTACACAACCCACTGAACAAACCTTAGCCACTGGGGGCAAACACCAAAAACAATGGGAACTATGAACCTACAGCCTGCAGAAAAGGAGAGCACAACACAGTAAGTTAAACAAAATGAGAAGACAGATAAATATGCAGCAGATGAAGGAGAAAGGTAAAAACCCAGGAGACCAAACAAATGAAGAGGAAATAGGCATCTACCTGAAAAAGAATTCAGAGTAATGATAGTAAAGATGATCCAAACTCTTGGAAATAGAATGGAGAAAATACAAGAAATATTTAACAAGGACCTAGAAAAACTAAAGACCAAACAAACAATGATGAACAACAAAATAAATGAAACTAAAAATTGTCTGGAAGGAATCAACAGCAGAATAACTGAGGCAGAAGAACAGATAAGTGACCTGGAAGATAAAGGACTGGAAAAAACCACCACAGAGCAGAGTACAGAAAAAAGAATGAAAAGAATTGAGGACAGGCTCAGAGGCCTCTGGGACAACATTAAACATACCAACATTCGAATTATAGGGGAAGAAGAATGAAGAGACGAAGGGAAAAAGAAAGGGACTGAGAAAATATTTGAAGAGATTATAGTTGAAAACTTCCCTAATATGGGAAAGGAAACAGTCAATCAAGTCCAGGAAGTGCAGAGAGTCCCATGCAGGATAAATCCAAGGAGAAACATGCCAAGACACATATTAATTAAACTATCAAAAATTAAATACAAAGAAAAAATATTAAAAGCAGCAAGGGAAAAGCAACAAATAACATACAAGGGAATCCCCATAAGGTTAACAGCTGATCTGTCAGCAGAAACTCTACAAAGCCAGAAGACAGTGGCAGGACATATTAAAAGTGATGAAAGGGAAAAACCTACAACCAAGATTACTCTACCCAGCAAGGATCTCATTCAGATTCAATGGAGAGATTGAAACCTTTCCAGACAAGCAAAAGCTAAGAGAGTTCAGCATGACCAAACCAGCTTTACAACAAATGCTTACAACAAATGCTAAAGGAACTTCTCTAGGCAGGAAACACAAGAGAAGGAAACGACCTAGAAAAACAAACACAAAACAATTAAGAAAATGGTAATAGGAACATACATATTGATAATTACCTTAAATGTAAATGGATTAAATGCTCCAATCAAAACATATAGACCAGCTGAATGGATACAAAAACAAGACCCATGTATATGTTGTCTACAAGAGACCCACTTCAGACCTAGGGACACATACAGAATGAAAGTGAGGGGATGGAAAAAGATATTCCATGCAAATGGAAAACAAAGAGAGCTGGAGTAACAATTCTCATATCAGATAAGACAGACTTTAAAATAAAGACTATTACAAGGGACAAAGAGGACACTACATAATGATCAAGAGATCAATCCAAGAAGAAGATATAACAATTGTAAATTGTTATAACATAGGAGCACCTCAATACATAAGGAAAATGCTAACAGCCATAAAAGGGGAAATCGACAGTAACACAATCATACTAGGGGACTTTAACACCCCACTTTCATCAATGGACAGATCATCTAAAATGAAAATAAATAAGGAAACACAAGCTTTAAATGACACATTAAACAAGATGGACTTAATTGATATTTATAGGACCTTCCATCCAAAAACAACAGAATACACTTTCTTCTCAAGTGCTCATGGAACATTCTCCAGGATAGATCATATCTTGGGTCACAAATCAAGCCTTGGTAAATTCAAGAAAGTTGAAATCTTATCAAGTATCTTTTCTGACCACAACACTATGAGACTAGGTATCAATTACAGGAAAACAACTCTAAAAAATACAAACACATGGAGGCTAAACAATAGACTACTAAATAACGAAGAGATCACTGAAGAAATCAAAGAGGAAATCAAAAAATACCTAGAAACAAATGACAATGAGAACACGACAACCCAAAACTTACGGGATGCAGCAAAAGCAGTTCTAAGAAGGAAGCTTATAGCAATACAACCCTACCTCAAGAAACAAGAAACATCTCAAATAAACAACCTAACCTTACACCTAAGGCAATTATAGAAAGAAGAATAAAAAAAAAACCCAAAGTTAGCAGAAGGAAAGAAATCATAAAAATCACATCAGAAATAAATGAAAAAGAAAGGAAGGAAACAATAGCAAAGATTAATAAAACTAAAAGCTGGGTTTTTGAGAAGATAAACAAAATTGATAAACCTTTAGCCAGACTCATCAAGAAGAAAAGGGAGAAGACTTAAATCAATAGAATTAGAAATCAAAAAGGAAAAGTAACAACTGACACAGCAGAAATACAAAGGATCATGAGAGATTACTACAAGCAACTATATGCCAATAAAATGGACAACCTGGAAAAAATGGACTAATTCTAAGAAATGCACAACCTTCCAAGACTGAACCAGGAAGAAATAGAAAATATGAACAGACCAATCACAAGCACCGAGATTGAAACTGTGATTAAAAATCTTCCAACAAACAAAAGCCCAGGACCAGATGGCTTCTCAGGCGAATTCTATCAAACATTTAGAGAAGAGGTGACACCTATCCTTCTCAAACTCTTCCAAAATATAGCAGAGGGAGGAACACTCCCAATCTCATTCTACGAGGCCACCATCACCCTGATACCAAAACCAGACAAAGATGTCACAAAAAAAGAAAACTACAGGCCTATATCACTGATGAACATAGATGCAGAAATCCTCAACAAAATACGAGCAAACAGAATCCAACAGCACATGAAAAGGGTCACACACCATGATCAAGTGGGATTTATCCCAGGAATGCAAGGATTCTTCAATATACGCAAATCAATCAATGTGATACACCATATTAACAAACTGAAAGATAAAAACCATATGATCATCTCAATAGATGCAGAAAAAGCTTTTGACAAAATTCAACACCCGTTTATGATAAAAATTCTCCAGAAAGTAGGCACAGAGGGAACCTACCTCAACATAATAAAGGCCATATATGACAAACCCACAGCCAACATCGTTCTCAATGGTGAAAAACTGAAACCATTTCCTCTAAGGACAAGGACAGAGAAGAAAATCAGAGAAGAAAATGAAATAAATGGAATCCAAATCGGAAAAGAAGAAGTAAAGCTGTCACTGTTTGCAGATGACATGATACTATACATAGAGAATCCTAAAGATGCTACCAAAAGACTACTAGAGTTAATCAATGAATTTGGTAGAGTAGCAGGATGCAAAATTAATGCTTAGAAATCTCTTGCATTCCTATACACTAATGATGAAAAACCCGAAAGAGAAATTAAGGAAACATTCCCATTTACCACTGCAACAAAAAGAATAAAATACCTAGGAATAAACCTACCTAAGAAGACAAAAGACCTGTATGCAGAAAACTATAAGACACTGATGAAAGATATTAAAGAGGGTACAAACAGATGGAGAGATATACCATGTTCTTGGATTGGAAGAATCAACATTGTGAAAATGACTATACTATCCAAAGCAATCTACAGATTCAATGCAATCCCTATCAAGCTACCAATGGCATTTTTCACAGAACAAGAACAAAAAGTTCACAATTTGTATGGAAACACAAAAGATCCCAAATAGCCAAAGCAATCTTGAGAAAGAAAACAGAGCTGGAGGAATCAGGCTCCCTGATTTCAGACTATACTACAAAGCTACAGTAATCAAGACAGCATGGTACTGGCACAAAGACAGAAATATAGATCAATGGAACAGGATAGAAAGCCCAAAGATAAACCCACGCACATATGGTCACCTTATCTTTGATAAAGGAGGCAAGAATATACAATAGAGAAAAGACAGCCTCTTCAATAAGTGGTGCTGGAAAAACTGGACAGCTACATATAAAAGAATGAAATTTGAACACTTCCTACCACCATACACAAAATTAAACTCAAAATGGATTAAAGACCTAAATGTAAGGCCAGACACTATAAAACTCTTAGAGGAAAACATAGGAAGAACACTGACATAAATCACAGCAAGATCCTTTTTGACCCACCTCCTAGAGAAATGGAAATAAACACAAAAATAAACAAATGGGACCTAATGAAACTTAAAAGCTCAGTAAAGGAAATCATAAACCATAAACCATAAACAAGACAAAAAGACAACCCTCAGAATGGGTGAAAACATTTGCAAACAAGGCAACTGACAAAGGATTAATCTCCAAAATATACAAGCAGCTCATGCAGCTCAATATCAAAAAAACAAACAACCCAATCTAAAAATGGGCAGAAGATATAAACAGACATTTCTCCAAAGAAAATATGCAGATTGCCAACAAACACATTAAAGGATGCACAACATCACTAATCATTAGAGAAATGCAAATCAAAACTACAGTGAGGTATCACCTCACATGGTCAGAATGGCCATCATCAAAAAATCTAGAAACAATAAATGCTGGAGAAGGTGTGGAGAAAAGGGAACCCTCTTGCACTGTTGGTGGGAATGTAAATTGATACAGCCACTATGGAGAACAGTATGGAGGTTCCTTAAAAGACTAAAAATAGAGCTGCCATATGACCCAGAAGTCCCACTACTGGGCATATACCCTGAGAAAAACATAATTCAAAATCATATACCACAATGTTCATTGCAGCTCTATTTACAATACTGAGGACATGGAAGCAACCTAAGTGTCCATCGACAGATGAATGGATAAAGAAGATGTGGCACATATATACAATGGAATATTACTCAGCCATAATAGGAAACAAAATTGAGTTATTTGCAGTGAGGTGGATGGACCTAGAGTCTGTCATACAGAGTGAAGTAAGTCAGAAAGAGAAAAACAAATACCATATGCTAACACATATATATGGAACCAAAAAAAAAAAAATGGTTCTGATGAACATAGGAGCAGGACAGGAATAAAGACGCAGATGCAGAGAACAGACTTGAGGACACGGGGAGGGGGAAGGGTAAGCCGGGACAAAGTGAGAGAGTGGCATGGACATATATACACTACCAAATGTAAAATAGATGGCTAGTGGGAAGCAACCACATAGCACAGGAAGATCAGCTCGGTGCTTTGTGACCACCTAGAGGGGTGGGATAGGGAGGGTGGGAGGGAGACACAAGAGGGAGGGGATATGGGGATATATGTATATGTATAGCTGATTCACTTTGTTATACAGCAGAAACTAACACATCATTGTAAAGCAATTATTGTCCAATAAAGATATTAAAAAAATTAGTTATGTAAATTGAACAAATGTTACATTAAAAATAAAGAGATAAATTGACAAAAACAAACAAAGAACAGAGTAGTGGTTACCATAGGGGAAGGGCTACAGGGTTGGGCAAAATAAGTAAAGGGCATCAACTATATGGTTACAGATGAAAACTAAATTTTTGGTGGCCAACAGAAGTAGAAATATAATGTTGTACACATGAAACATATAATGTTATACACCAACATCACCTCAATAAAATTCTTAACTTTTTTTTTAAAAAGAACAACTAAAGGGGACTTACCTTGCCGCCCAGTGGTGATGACTTCACCTTCCAAGGCAGGCGGTGGCGGTTCGATCCCTGGTTGGGGAACTAAGATCCCACATGCCTCGGGGCCAAAAAAAACAAAACATAAAACAGAAGCAATATTGTAACAAATTCAATAAAGATTTTAAAAAATGGTCCACATTAAAAAATCTTAAAAAACAACAACAACAACTAATGTGTGCATAGAACACCTCCGCAGCAGTGAGCCAATCATGAGCTCTCAGCCTGGACTTCATATACCCTGTTGGTCACTAAAGCATAGTCCTGCTCTGTAACCACCCCATTCACAGAGCCCTTGAGGTCTGACTGAGATCAGGTGCAAATCATCAATCTTACTGTTATCAATAAACAATGCTGACCAGCTGGTACATACCCCCCAGTAATTCCTCAGATCCACAGTGACAAAGCAGCACTTTTGATCCGTCCATGTCATGCCTTTGCTCCCAAGAGCCCCACTTTTTCCTCTTGAAGGCCACTGGGCCTTCTGCCCCCCATCTAGTGGATATGCCAGAAAACTTAGACCCTGCACATTCAAGGATGGATGAAGGAAATTGACCTGCCTTGTCCAGTTTCAGAGTAAAATATCTATAAGGTTAAGCATTGTCACTGCTTAAACAATCACTTCTTAGAATAAGTCTCACACTTTATTAGGCTTAGAGCCACCACCACTTTTCTCTGCCTTGCCAAATATCTCATTTAGTTATCATATCTAGGTATGAGGAGACTGTGAGGTAGTCCAGAGAAGTTAGCTATCCTGCCACACGAATAAGGAATATGATACTAGAAGGTTTAAATGACTTGCCTAATCCCTGATCCTTATGAAATCTAACTTATTAAAGCCTTTTCTCCTTCATGAACTTTCCATCTCTAGTCTAAATCAAATGCATGCATTTCATCAGACATCACAACCTATCTCTCTCTGATTTCAAGACAATGGCCAGGGCCCTGATTAGTTCATACAACACCTTTACATGAATCAGACAGAAAACACACCCCTTCCTCTTCCTATTCCTCTGGGCAGATGCAACCCCATTCAGGCTAGATCTCAGCTTCCGTTCACCTGTGGACATGATGCCCTAGTGCTGGTACAGCCTGCACCACTGTATACAAAGTCCCTCCATAGGACTGGATAATTAAAATGGCTCCCAACACGAAGAAATTTCCACTTAAATATCTTGTCGACATTTTAAATTAGAGATGTTAAAAGTTGAGGGTATTATCCTCTTCATCAAACCCTTTTCCATTTTGTCTGTTCCTCTCAGTGGTATTCTCAGACCACCTCTGCTCTCAACTTTGGAATCAATATTTATTCTAGCCAGCTTGTCTTCTTCCTCATATCCAGGTCGACAGCAAATCTTTCCAATTCTCTTTTGAAAAATAAGTATATTCTTTCCCTCCAACTACAGCCCTCTGTTAGCCTGTGGATTTCATTCTTAGACTCCTGAAACAGATTCCCAGTCTGTTTTATATTTTAGCCTCTTACACATCCAGATCTTCCAACACAACAAGAATCATATTTCTTGGCCACCAAGTTTAATCATGTTAATCCCTTTCTCAGAACACTGCATCTGCTAAAAATAAAAAAATAAAAAATTCTCAGGCTTTCATACTCTTTCCTAGTTTTAACCCCACAAAAATCCCCTTGGTCATATAGCACTGTTATAGGTTGGGTGGGCCGGCAGCGGACCTGATATAGAGATTAGTGTGCAGTATACAGAGTGTTCCCTTGGGATCAACATCTGTGGAAGGGAGTGGTGGGAAAAGCAGGATTGAGCAGAAGAAATACAGATTGTCATACAGACCTGACAGACTGGACGGCCTTAGCCAACCTCACAGGGAGCTCCAGAACCTGTCAGTTATCCCACCCAGGGCTAAAATGGGTGAGATTTTACACCCCTACTTCCATCAGTCATTGTTCGTGGGCCCCCCAAGGGAGGGGATGACCTTAGGTAAGGCAGCTCTCTGCAGCTGAGACAGTCCTTGAAGGGGCTGAGAACCACAAGCTGTCTGCTGTAGATAGTAACCAGAGACATGTCCCTCTCAGAAGGAGGTTTTGGGGTGCACATCTACGTGTCCATCACAATCTATCCCTTGTGTCACTTGGATCCACTTCTTCAAATACATTCAGGGAACAGTTTTTCCATCGTTCTAAGCAAGCATCTCTTCCTGTGGAAAACTAAGATGAAAGTCATTGGGATGAACCACAGCCCCTGCTCCTGCACCTGGTCTTGGAGATGCAACTGATACTCATCATCTCTCTTCTCCATTATCCAGTCTAGAGTCTCCCCACCCCAGGCAGCATCTCAGCTGGTATTATGGCTTATCTGGTGGCATACACTAGATTCTCATCTCTGAGGGATCTGGGCCCCTGGTCACCATGCCCTTATCAGGCGAGGGGTGCTGCACTTGTCCATTCACCATCACAGTGGGGCAGGTACAGTAGACACCCAGGTGGAATCACTCGGATGTCACACTCTTCCTCTCTGCAGCTGAGCCTCCAGTGCTGATCAGAGCCAGTTACTCTGCCAAGATGGTGACTTCACTTGTTGCCTATGGTCCCTGAAAACAGGAAACCCAAAGTGTCCAGACAGGAGCCATAGAATATAGTGAAATGAGGTTCTTTGTCGTGCCCCTGGCAGAAGTGTCACCCTTGGGGGAAAAAGAACTTCTAACCCTCCAGAAATGTGGGGATGGAAAGAACAACTTGGCAGGATTTTCCTTCTCTACTGAAATGCTAACTTTAGTGCACTGACTAACCATAGTTTGCTCTCTGTTGCAACCACAATGGATGTATTTTTGCCTTCTATTCATGATTTACTTACCTCTGGGTGCTTCTACGTGATGTTTCTCCATTATGGGCTACCCTTCTACATCCTCCAAACCATTAACGTTCTTCCTTTCCAAAGTAAAACTGGTTAAAATGGTATCAGGCTAGTAGTTCCTATTAGAGATGGCTGTCTTCAAAAAATTCCCTTTAAAACATCCATGCAGCAATAATAACAAATGAAAGCATACAACATTGAAACTCAGCATAGCAGCTGGCTATTTGTCATTATTCCTGGAGGACTTTTCACAAGGACAGAGCAGATAACAGTGGTCTATTATTCCTACCTTATCAAAAGCAAAGACTTGTGATTTGAGTGGTGACCTTTTCAAAGAACATTGTAGAAAAGAAAATAAAACTACATTCTTTACATTTCTTAAATGATATTAAATGTGAGCCAATGCATGTGTCCTGGCTACACTTCTTATATCTGCTTTTCTCTTCTTAGTACTCAACTCCATTGCTTCTGGAATCTCTCATTGGCTGACTCTCAGCCCAAATTCTCCCTCTCCACTCTGTCCATTCAGCTTTTATTCTCAATCCTTTTCTTTTTCCTATATTGCATTATTGAGTAACTCCACTTAACCTCACTAGTTAATTCTTTTCTCTAGTCTTTCTGTCATTTCTTCCCCATCTCATTCTCTACACTTTTATTAGGCATCACAGAGCTGTAGAAAATCACTTGGGAGACACAGACTGTCCTCAGAGAGTAGAGAAGGAAAAAGAATGGGGGAAATAGGGAAAACTATCTTGCAAGTAAAGAATCTTCTTTGAAAAACTGGATGTTTTGGAGAGGGAACATCACTGCCCTGCTAGCCAAGAGGCAAATAAGTAGGCATTCCAACTCTCTTTGAGTGCATGACCACATCTAGCTCAATATATGGAGTGAATACTCAACCAGAAAAACAAGCAGCTGCTTCCCTACTTAAGAGACTTCTTTGGGGGGGGGGTCCTCGAGTCACCTCCCTTAGCAGACCAGTACCATTCCATTCCATCCAGCCAGCCATCTATTCATGTAATTTAATCAGCAGTTATTTGTTGAGTATCTACTATGTGCCAGTTCAAAGAATGTTCCAAGGTCATGGGAGGAATTAAAAACTGTTGTTTGGGACTTCAATTTAATAGAGAAACACAATGTAACAATGTTTTCGAAAACAAGAGAAACAAGGCCAAGTATCAGGACAATAAATGTAAATGTTTTCAGTTCCCCTATGAAACCTGAAGACTTTCAGATTCAATGAACAAGAATATCCAGAGCATCATGATATGTAGAAACAAAACACTAGAAACAATAAATGGTGGTAAATTCATACTGTAGAGTACTATAAAGTAATAACTGTGAATAAACTACAGCTATATTCAACAACATGGATAAATTTCTCAAACAAAATATGGAGGAAAAAAAGCCAGAATTAAGATTCATACAGAGTGATTTCATTTCTCTAAAGCTGGAAAAGAGGGACAACAGAATTACCGTGTTAGAAATGAGGATAGTGATTACTTTTGAGGAGAAGGGAGAGAGCAGTGTTTGGGAGGGGGCATTGGAAGATTTCTGAGTGCTGGGAATATGCTTTCTTGAGTACTGTTACATATCTGTGCTCACTTTGTGATAATTCACTGAATTGTATGTGTTTATATATTGTGGATATTTCTGATATACCTTAGAATTCAATAAAATATTAAGAAACAAAATTATCTCTGCGATACCTTATATTTTCACCCCCATCATAGTATTGGGGGGAAAAGATAAAATTAGAATGTTTGGGAACTAGACAAGTTCTGAATAGAAGTAGTCAAATATTTCAGTATATTGAACCCCAGATTCAGCATGCAATAGACAACCTACCAGGGATCTGGTCATTTTCAATTGAATATGAGGCATGGGTATTAATACCTCTCTTGACTACAAAAGACAGATGATTACGCAGGCTCAGTGACCCTATTTGGTAAGATGGTCAGGAAAGAATCTCAGCAAATTCTGCTGTTGTCTAGCAGTGGATAAAAAGTGTTTTGGTGGTATGATTTTCCTAGAGTTTTCAGTCAATTTTATCAAATTGATCAAAGTTGCCATTTTTGTTTGTTTCTTTCTTTCTTTTTAAAAATTTTGTGTCAAAGTTGCCTTTGACCAGACTTTGGAGGAATATAAATACTGACTCTTCAATATATTTGAAGGACTGAAACTCTACTCTGATGAATAGACCTTTAAAAAGGTATTCAGTGAACAAAAATCTATGTGAGTGAGCACAGATCCTAGAAATGTCTCCATCATCACCACTGACTTTATCCCATCCTTGGTACTGAATACAAGATCTTCCTGGAGTTCAGTAAATATTATACAATGCAAGATTTGTGGAGAGCTCGCTACAATTCCTTTTATGGTCTGACTCAGAGATATCAGGTTTTAGCTGCAAGGAAAAAAAAAAATAGAAGAGAAAGAGAAGTTGAGTGTTTTTGAACCCTTTAAGAGTTACTGAGTAGACACATTAAGCAAATGTTTAAGGCTTTCTTATCCTGTTTTATTTATTCAATGAATACTTATTGAGTGCCTCCCTTGTGCCAGGCACTATTCTAAGAGCTAGGAACACAACAGCAACCAAAAGAGATAAAAATCCCAGATTTCATGGAGTTGATATTTTAATTAGGGGAGACATAATAAAAAATTAAAATAAACGTTATATGTGACAGGTAATGAATGATATGTAGAAAAATTAAAGCAGAGAATAAGGAATGGGGGGAGATTTCAATTTTAAATAGGATAATCACTGAGAAAGTGACATTTGAGAAAATACCTAAGGGAGTTGAGGGTGCATGCTTTAAAAAAAAAATCTGAAGGAAAATAAATCCAGGCAGACATAGTAGAAAATGGACAGGCACTGAATAGGGAATGCCCCTAGCTCATGTGAAAAACAGCATGGAGGTCAACATGGCTGGAGTGGAGTGAGTGATGGGGAAAGTATTAGAAGATAAAGTCAGAGAAATAGAAAGGGGTACCACCTATTGTGGGCCATTATAGGACTTGGGCTTTTACTCCTAGTGATGTGGGAAGCTCCCATTAGTTTTTGAGTGAAGGATAGCACACTCTGACTTATCTATTGAAAGGACTACCCTGGCTGGTATGTTGAGTACAGACTCAAGTTGGGTGATGACAGAAACAAGAAGACCATGTAGGAAGCTATGACACAAACAAGTGAAAGATGAGGTGGCTTAGACTAGGTAATTTGCAGTGAAGATGATGAGAAGTGATCAGATTCTGGATATATATGGAAGGTAGAGACAAACAGTATTTAATAGATTTTTATTTAGATAATTTGAACACACGATATGAGATTAAGAGAGGAATCAGAAATGGTTCCAAGATTTTCGGTCCAAGCATCTGCGAGGATGGAGTTGCCATTGACTGAGATATGAAAACTGCAGAAGGAGCAGATTGGGAGGTAAGCACAGGAGTTCAGTTTTGGACACATTATGTCTGAGTTGCCTAGTGGACATCTAGGTAGGTAATTGAATAAGTTTTGAATTCAGAGCAAAAATTCTGAGCTGATCCTTTTAGCATGTATTGAATCCCATCATTTTTTCACTCTAAACCCTCCAATTACTTCCCAGATATAAACTTAGGGAACTGCCAGCATTGGGATGCTTTTTAAAGCCATGACAAAAGATGAGATCACCAAGGGAATAAGAATACCTAAAAACAGAGATGAGGTTAAAGGATGGGGCCGTGGGTGACTCCAACATAATCTCTCACCATCCCTACCTACAGGAAACTGAAAATATCTCCAGAGAGAGACCCAGGCCATCTGGACTTCTAGGGCTCAAAATACTCTTGGAGATCTGAGGAAACCTGGGGGCCACCTTCAGGGTTCGTGTCCATGTTGCTGGTGTCCTGCAGGGCCATGGGAGTTGTCTACTGTCCTCTGTGGGGTTTGACAACTGGAGCAAAGCACAGAAAGCAGCTGTTACATTAAGGGACATGATACTGAAGGGATAATCTAAAGATCCCAATCAAAGGGCATTATTGCTTCCTCCTAGAGAGCTAGAGTTTTGCTTTGAAATTGGTATAAACTACAACTGGTTACAGAGATGTTGAACTAGGTGCTGCCCAGTGAAATGGAAATATAAGAATCTGTTTGACCATTGGATTCCTGCCCCATCTTCCTGAGAACATAAAGTGACAACTGTGACCGTTGGAAAAGGAAAGAAGCCAATAACTGAAATGAATCAGGTTATTGGGGACCTAAGACACGTAAACAAAACTTGCCTAAATGCAAAACATTTGCCTTGCCAATTTGGACATTTTTTTTCTGGGAATCACTCAAAGCAGCAACTCTCTAGAGCTAGTGTGCTATACTTCTTATTCCCGGACAAAGGTTGGGGTGGGGGAATAGAATCCACGTTTGTATGGAGCCTGAAGGTTATACTGTTTTGGGGGGGGGTGCTTTTTAAGAAAAATAATACAAAACTAGGTACAGGGTCTTGGAAGAGACCTATGCAAGTGAAGGCCTAAAGCTATAGTTTCATAAGTTTCACAGAAAGTCTACCTCTGACCCTGGAACCAGATGATAGAAACCTTGGAAGCAGTAACTGATCACTTAATCCTCGGTGATCAAGTTCATAGAAAAGCCAAGAGACATTCAGAGTTAGCCAGGCACCGTGGGGAAAACACTCCCTGATGTCTGTTTCGCACTCAATGCCACTCAAATAAAGGGAAACATTTAAAGTCACGTAGATGAAAGGAGATACAGTAAATATTCTTGTTACTTGGGATTTTATAGAGTAGGATCATCCCAACAACCCTTAGCACATCCAATAGTCTCAGCAATCTCGCTGCACTTCACTGATACCAGGGGCGCTGTGGTCTGAGCCAAAGGACCAGTGATGGCATCAGAAATGATGTCCCTGGCTTTTATCCTACACGTAGAGTTGTCTGATAAAAGGCGGCATGCCCGTTTAAATTTGAATTTCAAACAAACAATAAATAACTTTCTACCATAAGTATGTCCCAACACACTCATACCAGAAAAATACTTGTTTATCAGAAATTCTGATTAAACTGTGCATTTTGCATTTTTATTTGGTACATCTGGCAATGCTACCTACATTGACCTCTGCTTTGCGATATGTAACAAGATAGGAATTTAGAGAGCAAATCTAAGGAATGTGCAACAAATAGCGTATTGATAGATCACACCATTGCTCCAACACTGGTCCCACATTCATAGACTGTTCCACTGTGGTATCAGAATCTATAGGGAGAGAACAAAGGACTGTGCAGCATTTGTGCATATTTGATTAGCACAGAATGAATGACTAGTAAAAGCTATTCCTACGCAACTCATGGAAAGGATGAAAACACTGCTGTGTAATAGGCGGCATCATTGCAAACACAACATTCCACTGTGCCCCTGCTCCCAGAGGGATAAAACATTTTGTTGTTGTTGGAAGTGTGATAACAAGCCAAAATGCATAAAGCAGTGTAATTGTGAAAAGTAAAACTATACGCTCCTCTATAAACTATTTGTTCAACAAAGTAAAAGTCACTCATTTTCTCTTAAGATAGAAAATTAGAATTAAATATAAGACCTAAGTCTCAGCTCGTGGAGAGAATTACCAGTGCTATGTCCAGTACTATGTACGTTGCAACTGTTTTAGTTAGATAATGTCTCTGAATAACTAATATTTTAGTACTTTATAGTTTTCAGATATCTATAGATAAGCATACATTCTCTTATTCCTTCCTTACAGAATCTAAAAGATAATATCTTATCATCACCCTCATTTAAAAGCTATTTATTTATTTAACGGATATTTACTGGGTATTCATTATGTGCTTAGAATAGTGAACAAGACAAAGCCTATCGTGATGGAACTTACCTTCTAGTATGGAAAAAAATATATTTAAAAACTAATGAAGTTTCAGATGGCAATACTGCCATGAAGAAAATAAAACTGGGCAAGAGCGTAGAGAGAAATGAAGGCAGCTACCATTTAGATAAGGTGGTAAAAGCCTTTTTGAGATGGTAGCATTTGAGCCAGACATACAGCTTTTATAATAAGAAGATCCCAGGCATGTGGAAAAGGAGTAAGAACATCCCTTGAGGAAGAAATGAGTTTAACAAGTTTCTGGTACTGGATGAGTACAGTGGAGTTAGTAGGGGTGTGGAAGGAAAGGAGGGTCAGATGTGGTTGGGGAGGAAGTAGGCAGGGGCAAGCTCACATGGAGCCTTGAAGACCATGGAGAAGTATAGTATCCCAGGGCAATGGGGAGGCACCGGAGGGTTTAGAGTAGGGAAGTGCTGTGATCCAATGCATACTTAAAGGATCAATCTGGCTAATATTGAAAGTAGAGCCAATAGAACTTGCTGCTAAATTTGAGGTAAGGGGTGAGGAAAAAATAAAGCACAATGGACAACCCTTCAGATTTTTACCTGGAAGGTTAGCTGTTAGTAAGTGAGATGGACACTGAGGTCTCTTAATATTAAAATACATTGCTATATTCACACTTTAACAGAGCCAAGATTTAAATTCAGATCTTTCCAGTGTTCCAATGTTTTTGGACTGATAAACATAAATCTACTAATTTATTTCCTTTCTTAAAAGTCCACCTTTTAAACTGTAAGCTCCTTTATAAATGACAGAGGGCTCTGGTAATATCTGCTATCTAGCCACAGCAGTCAAAAGCACATTGATGCTTTTTGATGGCGAGAACATTTGTAAGAAGTTATGACAAGTCTATCAGCCTCCACATTTGCCACCATCCCTGATTAATTCACCAATCTGATTCTTTCAGAAGACAATACATGCTTCCTATGTTGTTGGCTTTGGATTCTGCTATGGAAGTACTGATTTCATGTCAGAGACCAGCAAACTTCCCCTTCCTAAGAATGTATATGGGTGCAATTACAAACATATGTTCCTGGAGATAAAAACACATGCTAATTATTGTCCTACAGGCAAAGTTGTCTTGGTGGAATCAACAACAGCTTTTATTTATTTGAGAAAATCCAACAGAAGAATATCTCATCAACTATCTTACAACATTCTGTGTTTGATTACCATCTGAAATATACTGTATTCAACATTAGAGTCTTATAAATTAAAAAAAAAAACCCTACAGTTTCCATTATCAATGCAATTCTCAGTCAATCATGACATGATTTTGTTTTCCTTATAAATGATTAGGAGCCACACAGTTCCATATATTTTCCAATCATCCTTTTAGAGAATATTTAAACTCAACACATCAGAAGCCTCGATTAACCCAATGATTACTATTATATTCTTCAACTGGTGCTCCAGTCTTGGGTTTTCAATACCTTCCTCAAATATTCAAAAGAAATTTTTCTTCACACTTCATGTAATCCTCTTATTCTGTATGTAACATTAAGACTCAAGGCCCTTCTTCAAGTTATCTTAAACTGATTTACCAAAAAAAAAAAAAAATCATTTGTTTCCAACTTGCCTCTTTCAGTGACAAAATATAATTCAAACTGTATCACTCTATCAATTTCAGTTTTTCTAAGTACCCTTCAGAGAAAATTAAAAGGTATAGGGGTGACGAAGCTAGAAGGGGAAACACATTCTCCTTGGCGTTCATTCCTACGACATTCAACTATGCCTGGAGCATCTACTTCAATCTGAGGAATCTGGCATTCCTGACAAATAGGGGGAAATTTTTCTGAAGGGCTCATGCAAAGAGAGATCTTTCCACCCCAGATACTGATTAACATCAAACATCTTGGCTCAAATCTCTTTCTGATAAATACCAAGATCTTGCCATGTGATTAAGAAGCTTATTGATACAGTATTTTTTTTAAAATACCCACTGAGATATCCTAAGTGAAACTTTTTGGAGATATTGTTTATGGCACATGTGGCAAGAAAGTCATTTTCAACTTGTCAGGAAAGTTCATGTCAGGCAAGACATGAGCTAAAAGCCTCTTTATTCAATACCCCCCCCATACACGCACACGAGGGACAGACATAGAGAAAGGAAGAGGGGAGAGAAGGAGAGGGATGGGGAGAGAGGTTCCAAGTTACCTAGGGGTCTGTTGGGCAACATCAGGTCTTGTAACGTTCCTCTTTCTTATGATTTTATCCCCCCAAATGAGGGAAGAACAACTGAATTTTTTGCCCTACCTACTAAACCCACAGCCTCAGAGAAACATGTCTGATTTCAGGGAAGAGAGGTGACGATGGCGAGCAAAGTAGGAATGATGTTTGCAATCACATTATTCCAAGTGATTTGTGGATGTATTTGAGAAAAAATGGATTGAAGCTCCTCAAAACTACTAAGACAAGCTGAAGAAGGAAACATCAATTGTCTGAATAAATCTAAACATTTTTGGAGCAAATTTAGGGACTATCACTTCTGAATGTGATTGAATAACTGGGAACAAATTTGTCCCCTTGCTGTAAACAATAGGAAACTGGATAAAATATATGAAACAGGTGTTTCAGACACTGAAAACAGAGCACAGGAGTGTGCGTTCTGGAAACAGGGAAGGAAATGAGGTAAGTCCTATGATCAACATGGCTTTCTGGCTGGAGGCAGCCACTTCCTAGACTGCAGGAAAAGGAGGTTTGAACCCTAGCGGAGCATTGAATATAGGAAACAGAGATCAGAGTTCAAGGAAGCTGAGAGAGCTGAAATGGGAGGGGCAGAGAGAAAGAGCTCCAGAAATACATATAGAAGTTACCTTGAGTCCTTTGTTGAACATGGAGCCACAAGTGCATAAGGTGTAACTCTAAGAGGCCACGCATAAAGCAACTACTGGGATCTGCGAACCAGGAGTCAAGTTGTGACCAGCTAGAATGGGGGGACCTTGCTGAATACCCTGACTATTTATTAGAGCCTCTTGAAGGGGCATGCTTTAAGAGTATAATTAAATTAGCCCTAAAGGAAAACATTCTCTAGACTCACCCTAAGAAAGCTTAAAAACAAGCCTCACAAGGGTCATATTGAACTGCAAGTCACTTAACTCCCTGCCAAAACAAAATTCAACTTTCTAAAGGAAGACTACTAAATACAGATTTTCAACAATATAGCATTTGCAATATCCAGCATCCCAATAAAAATTATTTAAAATACAAAGAAGCAGGGATCTATGACCCATAACCAAGAGAAAAGTCAGTCGGTACAAACAGATGCATAATGACAGAGATAATGGGATTAGCAGTCTAGGACTGTAAAACAACTATGACAAATATTCACAATGACTTTTTTAAAATATGAACATAATGAGGGTATAAATGGAATACACACACATACACACACACACACTCAAATAAAAAAAACAGCTCATTGAGAAAAATCAATAAAATTGACAAAATTTTATCAAGACTGAAAAGAAAAAAATAGACAAGGTATAAATTACCATAACAGGAAGGAAAAAAGAGAATATCACTGCAGACTGAAGACATCAAAAGGATAATAAGGCAATACTATGAAAAACTCTACACACATAAACTTGACAATTTAGATTAAATAGACCAATTCCTCAGAAAGCACAAACTACTACAACTCATCCAATATGAAATAGATAATTTGAATAGTCACATAACTTTTCAGGAAATTAAATTTGTAATTTAAACCCCACCACCACCAACACCAAAAAACATCCCCAGGCCCAGTGGGTTTTGCTGAAGAATTCTACCAGATGCCTAAAGAAGAATTAACACCAACGTTCCACAATCACTTTCAGTAAATAGAATAAAAGGGAATACTTTCTAATTCATTTTATGTAGTTAATATGATCCTGATGTCAAACCAGATAAAGACTGTACAAGAAAACTACAGAGTGATATTCCTCATAAATTCATGAAGATTAAATGCATAAATCCTTAACAAAATATTAGCAAAAGAATTCAGCAATATATACAAAGAATTCTACATGATGACCAAGTGGGGTTTATTCCAGGGATGTAATGTTGGTTCAATGTTACAAAATCTCTAACTGGAATCTACCATACCAACAGACTGAAAAAGAAAAATCACATGATTATATTGATCAATGGAATAAAAGCATTTGACAAAATTCAATACCCATTCATGATAAAAAAAAAAAAACTCAGAAAAAGAGAAATAGAGGAACTCTCTCAACTTGATTAAAAGCATCTATACAAATCCTACAGCTAACATAAAATGTCATAAATAGTTAATGATTAAAAACTAAATAATTTCCTTCTAAGATTTGGAATAAGGAAATGATGTCCACTCTTATTCAACATAATGCTAGACATGTTAGCAAGTGCAATAAGGCAAGAAAAAAAAAAAAGGCAGACAGAACAAAAAGGAAGAAATAAAACTAACCCTAGATGCAAATGGCATGATTGTCTACATAGAAAATCCCAAGGCATCTACAAAAGCTTTTAGAATGGGCTTCCCTGGTGGCGCAGTGGTTGAGAATCTGCCTGCCAATGCAGGGGACACGGGTTCGGACCCTGGTCTGGGAAGATCCCACATGCCGTAAAGCAGCTGGGCCCGTGAGCCACAATTGCTGAACCTGCGCGTCTGGAGCCTGTGCTCCGCAACAAGAGAGGCCGCGATAGTAAGACGCCCATGCATCGCGATGAAGAGTGGCGCCCACTTGCCACGGCTAGAGAAAGCCCTCGCACAGAAATGAAGACCCAACACAGCCATAAATAAATTAATTAATTAATTTAAAAAAAAAAAAGCTTTTAGAATTAATAAAGAGTTCACCAAGGCTGCACAATACATAATAAATATATAAAATTAATTGCATTTCCATATACTAGCAATGAACATACAGACACCAAAATTAAAAGGACAGTACCATTTAGAATGTCAAAAAATAAATGTTTAAGTGTAAATCTAAAAAAATATTATGTACAGGACTTATATAATAAAAACTACAAATACTGATGAAAGATTTCAAAGAAGATCTAAATAAATGGAATGACTTACCATCTTCATAGAAAATAATAATATAATAATAAAATAATAAAGATGTCAATTTTCCCCAAATTGATGCACAAATTTAATGCAGTTCCTATCAAAATCCCAGCAAGATTTGTTTTAGATATAGATAAGACTATTCTAAAATTTATAGGAAGTGTATATATGTCCATGATACTCTCTCACTTCGTCCCAGCTTACCCTTCCCCCTCTCCATGTCCATTCTCTATGTCTGTGTCTTTATTCCTGTCCTGCCCCTAGGTTCTCCAGAACCTCTTTTTTTTTTTTTTTTTAGATTCCGTATATATGTGTTAGCATATGGTATTTTTCTCTCTCTGACTTACTTCACTCTGTATGACAGTCTCTAGGTCTATCCACCTCACTACAAATAACTCAATTTCGTTTCTTTTTATGGCTAAGTAATATTCCATTGTATATATGTGCCACATCTTCTTTATCCATTCATCTGTTGATGGACACTTAGGTTGCTTCCATGTCCTCGCTATTGTAAATAGAGCTGCAATGAACATTGTGGTACATGACTCTTTTTGAATTATGGTTTTCTCAGGGTATATGCCCAGTAGTGGGATTGCTGGGTCGTGTGTTATTTCTATTTTTAATTTTTTAAGGAACCTCCATACTGTTCTCCATAGTGGCTGTGAGAGAGTGGCATGGACAAATATACACTACCAAATATAAAATAGATAGCTAGTGGGAAGCAGCCGCATAGCACAGGAAGATTAGCTCGTGCTTTGTGTCCACCTAGAGGGGTGGGTTAAGGAGGGTGGGAGAGAGACACAAGAGGGAGGAGATATGGGGATATATGTATATGTAGAGTTGATTTACTCTGTTATACAGCAGAAACTAACACACCATTGTAAAGCAATTATACTCCAATAAAGATATTTTAAAAAATTAAAAAAATAAAATTCATAGGAAAAGGCAAAGGAACTAGGATTGCTAAAAACAATTTTGAAAAAGAAGAATAAATTTGAAAGAATGAGTCTATCCAATTTCAAACTTACTATATAGCTACAGTAATCAAGACTGTGTGGTATGGGCCGAGGAACAGAGACATAAATCAATGGAATATACTGGTGCACCCAGAAATTGACTCACACAAATATGCCCAACTGATTTTTACACTTGATCTTAGCCAAGAGGCTGAGAAACGATGCCCAACTGATTTTTGACTGAAGTGCAAAAACAATTCAGTGGAGGAATGACAGCCCCTTCAACAAACGGTGGCAGAGTAATTGGACATCCAGAAACAATAACCTTGACCTAAGTCTCATATCTTATACAAAAACTAGATCATGGACTTAAAAGTAAAACTATGAAACTTAAAAAAAAAAAAAAAAGTTGGAGAAAATCTTTAGGATCTAGGGCTAAACAAAGAATTCTTATACTTAACACCAAAATCATGATCTATAAAAGAAAAATTGATAAATTTGACTTCATCAGAATTAAAAACCTTTGATCTGTGAAGGACCCCACTAAAATAATAAAAAGACAAGGTACACGTTGAGAGGAAAATATTTGCAAACCATATATCCAACAGAGGAGTAGTATCTAGAATATATAAAGAACTCTCAAAACTCAGTAAAAAAACATTCTGTTAGAAAATGGCAAAAGACATGAAGACACATTTAACTAAAGAGAATATACAAATGGCAAATTCCACTCCTACATATTTACTCAAGAGAAATGAAAACTATGCCCACACAAAGACTTGTACACAAATATCCATAGCAGCTCTAATCATAATAGCCTAACTGGCAGCAATCCAAATACCCGTAAACAGATGAATGAATAAATAAACTGTAGTGTAGCTAAACAATGGAACAATACTCAGCAATAGAAAGTAACAACACAACAACAACATATTATAAGACACAACCACGTGGGGGAATCTCAAAAACATTATGCTGAGTAAAAAAACCCTACACAAAAGAGTCCATACTGGATGATTCTATTGATAGAAAATTCTAGACTAGGCAAAATTAACCTATAGTGACAAGATGAAGATCATGGTGGTGTTGGTTACACAGAAGCATACCATTGTCAAAACTCATCCAACTGGAACACATTTTATATGCAAATTTTACCTCAAGAAGATTGATGAAAAATAAAATCCAAAGCATCCAACAAATACATATACTACTAACATATTTTTGTCACAGGGCCAATGAAATTCAGTAATATTCATATATCAGAGCAGTTAAAGATTCATTTTAAGAGCATGATATAGCTGACCCTTCACAATGCCATCTGACTTTTTCTGTAGAAAACAAAATCATAAACTTTAAACACTTGTTTAAAGTGACCTTGTTGTTTACAAAGCTCACATTGCAGGAAGGAAGGAGGGGTGCTAATAAACCAGAGGCTGGGGATTACCAGTTCTTTAATTCCTGAAAATTGCAGGTTTGCTTTCATTCAAGAGTTCAAATTAAGACCCTTCCTAGAATTTTTGTGAGTGTGGTCAGGAGGGGAAGAGGTTCTTCCCAAGTCAGGTATAGAAGGGAGATCTCATGATACTCAGCAGGGGTGGGGGGAGAGCAGACTTAGTTATCCCAAGAGAGGAAACTTCAGGAAGGCAAATGAACTGATGTACAAAACAGAAACAGACCCACAGACACAAAAAACAAACTTATGGTTACCAAAGGGGAAAGGGAGGGAGAAGGATAAATTAGGAGTTTGGGATTAACATATACACACTACTATATATAAAATAGAGGACCAACAAGGACCTACTGTGTAGCACAGGGAACTATATGCAATATTTTGTAATAACCTAGAAGGGAAAAGAATCTGAAAAAGAATATATATATATATATGAATCATTTTGCTGTATACCTGAAACTAACACAACACTGTAAATCAACTATACTTCAATAAAAATTTTGAAAATTAAAAAATAAATAAAAATAAAAGGGGGACAGATAACACACACTAGAGAGAGTTCAGAGTTTGTCCATAAAATACAAAGAATCTATAAAAGGTGCAAACTGTTTGGCAAGTGAAGTAAGACATTAGGAACCTCTTTGTTGAGACTTTACCTTTCTTGGTAACTAAAGGCATGTAGCACTGTCTTATTATGCAGAGGCCAATTACCTCATTTCTTGGTGGGTCTGAGGCCATCAACCCACACAATTCTGGTCAAAAACATTTTTGGAAACCAAATTTTTTTTTTTTAACAAAGAAAAGGCAAGAAAGAAATGTTACACAATGTTAAATCCAGTTGCCTTTAAATGCCAAAATTATGGATCTATTTCCACTAACTTTCTATATTTCCAAATATTGTTTTATAAGTATTACTTTTGCAACGGAAAAAGATAGTAAACATGTCATTATGGTCAGCATTTATTGGTAATGAAAAAAAAAATTTCAGGGACAACAAATTGTTCTGTTGTAGTCTTCTAGCTTCTATAAATTTCTGTTACCTTTGCAAGAAAATTGCTGCATATTCTAGTCTTTTCTATTAATACACAAAGTATGCCTTCCTATACCACAAACAATTTTATCCCTCTTGGTTCCTTTTTCCACTGCATGTGTCCAATACGTCAATGTCCCCTCCTACACACCACAAGCCACAGACCACGCACGGCCACCTGGGGAAAGCGGAAGAAGTCTCCTCTGATTTTGTCTACCTAGGGAAGGAATTCATACTACTTCATCCCAGGCGACTTTGGTCCTAAGATGCTCAGGGTGTTAGCACAGGAGGTGCCTTCACTCAGGAGGAAATACCAAGTATCACAAATAAATTTAGAAAATACAAGTAAAGAATTGCATGCAATTAAAAGAAATACCTCCCCCTCCAAGATTAGGGTTACTTTTGCAACTGGTGACAATTTAAGATGGTGTTTGATTATCACACCAAGGCTCTGAACACTGAAAGCATAATTTGCAGCCCTTTGCTGGCAAGAAAGGTTTTTCCATGATCCCTTTACACCTTCGTAAAGATTAATGAGCTTAAATGAATGCCAGTACACTGCCATGCCAGAACTCAAACAGGTGTGTTCAGGAGTGGAAGTTAGGTTTGGGGTTTGAGAATATTTTTGTCCCTCCCTTCTCAATAGATTATAATGGAAAAATTACTGTCCAAACTATAGCTGGATTATGGCTTTAGGCCATCATGTGTGGTGGTCTTGAGCCATCTTCATGCTTGTTACAACCATCTCATTTCTTTAAAATAACTCTCAAGAAAACATCTTTTACACTTTTTTGGCAAGCCCTCTGCTTATTTCTTAGCTCAGTAAACATAAAGTAGTTGTTTGGGAACCTGGAATCAGACATGCCCTCTGATCTGGGTAATTTTTCTCACGTTAGTGCTGCTGGTACTGTGTTACTGAGAGCCAGAATTCATTTACTAGTACATTCTGCCCTCAGCTGCACTCAAAGAGGACCATAGGAGGGGTTTGCGTGTGGGTGTCCTTCTAAAAGGCATTCCATGTTATCTCTGACTCTGTGCCAAATAACAAGGAAATTTATAATGGATCCTAAAATCAAATGGGTTATTCAGCAAGGAGAAGGAAACTGATACTTACTGAATACCTACTGTGTACCAAACACATGACGTGCATTAAACCCTTGCCACTCATGGTCGGCCTTCACCTGGGAGCTTATTGGAAATTCAGAATCTCAGACACCGTCCAGACTTGCATTGTAACAAGACCCTCAGCATTGCTTCATCAAAATTGTGGACATACATGATATTAACTTTATTTTATATTAGGAGATTAAGGATCAGAAAGGTTAAGAAATTTACATAAAAGTCACACCATAGTAATGAGTAAAGCTGGCTTTGGGGCCCATTTTAAAACATCATATTTCCACTCCACTGGGCCAAATCCTAAACCAGCCTGAAGCTGCAAGACTTGGGTTTCAATCCAGACTCCACTATTAATATCTTTCCAGGCTCAGATACACCAGTTAACCTATCTGGGTGTCACTTTTTTTTGTTCTGCTTATTTCATGGAATTGCTACAAAACAAATGAAATTAATATATGTGAAAACACTTTGTAAAGTATTTAGTGCTGGCCAAAATTAACCTGCTGATGGAATCTTCTATGTGACTCTTTCTCACTCGGTTTCTGCCAAGGCAGAAAAACCAAGAACAAAGCATTAGATGCCAAGAACTTCCACACCACACAGTGAGAGATCAGACTGCCTATGTTTTGAAACTGGACAGGTCAGCCTTTGTCCATCACCCACCTCAAGGGTATAAAAAGTTTGAAAGAGCTGAAGACTCTCAAAAGTGTTTTTATAGAGTAAGATGACTTGACCTGCATCTCAATCCTATAGAAAGGGGCCCTAAGGAGACCACACAGGGAGCTTGCTATTTGTTCCCTGAAAGAATATAACTTAATCTGGTAGGAGAAATCTACTTCCCTTCACCCTAAAGGCTTTCCAAACTAAAGCAATATTATATTTTGGTATTGCCATGCTGACTATAAAACCGGATGGTAAAGTTTAGTTGTGCGTCTTGGGGCTGAAAGTGACTAGTGGACTTTTTATTATTTAAAAGTGTCTGAAAAGTTTTCTGGAACCTGGTCAAGATTTCAACCAAAAAAACAAGGAAAAACTAATCCACAGGTCTGGTTTAAATGGATAGTAAGAAAAAATAAGAATAATATAGTTTGCTGCTTGCATCCTCTGGAGAACTGCTTTTCCAACGCTCTAGTTCCTATTATTATTATTATTAAAAATCAGCACGAGGTTGATAGAAATTGGGTTTTCAAAGCCAAAATTTGGCTTTACAGATAAAGTCACAGGAAATAGATGGAGCAGGCAGGTAGTCTTTCCCCTGAATTACCTGTTCTTATCCTAAATCCAAAACCCTAAAGGACATCTTAGTCCAGACTCTTAACAGCTGCTAATCATGCAGAGCTAAGTGAAGCTTCCCACCATGAAGGGAGCTTTCTTCCATTTTTCTGTAGGAAACCACAGAGTTAGAAAGATTCTACCCCCCAGTCAAGTACCAGCCTAGCAGATGGGATAAGATGGGAAGACAGCAGCCAGCTCGCCCCTCGCGGGCATGCCTATTGAGGATCAAGGTCCCAGCCAGACTAGTTAAGGTAGCGAAGCTGGGAGGAGAAGCTTAGGAAGACCCAGAATGTTGGGCAGGATCTGGGGACGTGAACAGAGGAGCAGGGTCATATGTGGTTGGTTGGCGATAAAATCACACATGGATAACTGAGGAACCAAGAAATCAATATATGTATTGGAAAAGAGAAATTGAAAATATCCAGTTGACCAGCTTGTTCAGTTACCACATGTGTCAGGATGACTTCAAATTCATATCTCCCTCCCAAACCTTTATAGGAAGCTCAACACCCACGGACATCATCTTTGTCTATCTTCTGATTCCATCTTCCCCGATCCCCTCCCCTCTCCTGACCATCCAAACGTCAAAGAGTGGACTTGTAAAATTTGTCATACCATCACCCTCTAAAAAGTCCTTCGCTGCCTTCCACAGCCTTTAAACAAAGACTAGTTTCCTTAGTTGCCATCCAAGGTCTCTCACGATCTGACTCCCACTTACTTTCAAACTCATTTCTCACCAATTCCCATCCCACACCCCACGCCCCACAATCCAGCCAGATGGAACTGCTCACTGTTTCCAAACACGCCCCACCTTAGAACCTTCGCGTTTCCCATGCTGCAGAGGTTTCCAAACTTGGTGATGATAAGAATTACCCGGAATGCTTGTTAAAATGCAAATTTCCAAGTCCTAGTACAGACCTACCAGTTCAGAATTTCCAGGGAAAGAGTATGGGAACGTGTGATTTTTATAAAGCTTCCAAGTGAAAATGGTCATCCAGCAACTCTAGTGTAAGCTCTACAAGGGCAAGGACACTATCTGCCCTTTTCCTAGTGTTACATCCAGCATCCTGAGTAAATGCTCTTCCCTTTGTCTACAATGCTCGCCCTCTACCCCTCTTTTCACCTGGCTAAATCCTATTTTGCTCACACAATACAGGTACCATGGGATTAACCTAATATGCAGTTGATATACATTGAATGAACAGACAAATAAATAAGAAAACAAGTGAGTGAATCAAATGAATGGAGCAGGAAATTTGGGGGGTGGGGTAGGCTGAGAGTTTACAAGTGGCAGGCAACACATAGATGTCACCCACACTGCGGACAGCATCTTGGAGACCTGAGCATAGGGATCCGGGGTCAGAAGTCACACATCCAGGCCCTGGAGCATGAGCTGCCAGATAAGTATCTGGTCACTAAAAGGACTAAGGTCACAATGCAGAAATCTTGACATTTAAGAATAATGGAGATGAGCAGGGAAATTTGTTCACTAGAGAGTTGACTAGAAAATAGAGACTCAGCCATACTGGGACTTAGAAACAAGATAGAGACCCAATAACTGGAGAACTTATTGCTAAAATTTGAGTGGGACCAGCCACAAGACATTCTAATAATGAATTACTGAGGGGTCCTGAGAAGACAGGATGGGGCTGGTCTGGCACACAGTTGCATATACAGGAGTCTTACAACCCAGCTCTGAAGATTAGGAGGAGACACAGAGTCTAAGAGCCTGCAACTACGTCTATCTGCTACCCACCTCCCTTCCAAGTGCAAACAAGATCATTAAAGTTAATGAGTTCTTCCTGCCTCCTCAACTAAGAAAGTGCTTTCCTAGACTTATAAGTTATTCAAGGAAATAGCAGAGTTGATTTATTTATACTTGGGAGTATGTGAGGACATAGAGATTTTAAAAATGTCCAGGAAAATCTGAAAGCTGGACAAATAGAGAAAAAAGAAAGAAATCAAGAAAACCTCAGACTGTGCTCTTTTGACATCAGACCCACCTGGTGAAGCTGGGAATGTTTATTAGTTTTCCACAGCTACATTTATTTATGTCATAAAAATTCATCCATAAAGGCTTCAGTGGTGGCAAGAAGAAAGCCAGGTGCACTTGAGGTTTTGTGAAGCTCTCAAACTCTCCCTTGTCCTTCCCAGATGTAAGTGGAGAAGTTCGAAGACTCAGAAAGAGAGAAAACTATGAAACTCACAAGACGTAACCACTTTTCCATTCACGCTTAAACCATGTGTACTTGAGCAGAAACGTAACCCATGTGATCCTGATTCATTTACGCGATAATCATCAAAATATTGTTTTCCAGGAGCAATTTAGTATCCACAAAGATTTTTTGAATCTTTTCAGAAACATTGTTAATCCATTTTCCTCATAAAAAAGGAACCTGCATTTACCAACTGTCAAGTGGCTCAATCATGAAGAAAAAGTTCAGATTCCCTTCAAATTTTCAAGACCATGACTTCTAGTAGATTTTCATTATGTCAGACTAGGTTTTCTGGCCCCACAAAGAAAGGATAGTGCTTGCCCAGGCGGGTGGGTTGATTTTCTGCAGGTGTTACTGGAAGCTGATCTCAGCCAGCAGGTAGGGTTCCAGCCCATCATACACTGGCCCTGAGTTAATAATACAGCAAGCTATAAAGAAAAATTAAAGTATTGTGCTTAGGTAAAAAGAATCCATATTTAGATGTATAAATGCATAGCAAAGGGTACCATTTTAAAGAAGTCACAGTTTAAAAGGGACCTCAGCAAACTAAAGTGGTTTCCAGTGGAGAAAAATCTAGATGGGAAAGAATTCAAATAGCTTGATAGTAGAGAAATTGGGACCATTTAGCCTGAGGATGAGAAAACTTTGAGGGGATAAGACCACTCTTCAAATAAAGTAGATGACAGATAAACAACCACAAATACATTTTATAGTCAGAATCATAGCAATGGACTAGCCGATCCCCCAAACCCTTCTAGATCTGAGATTCTGCATTTTTCCCCCACCAAGGCCTATCCAGCCCTTTTCCTTCAGAATACCTCAGCTGGTTTAGAAATTTATAAATACTAACAACTGGTTTGGAAAGCTCCAGTATAAAGTTTTCAACTTCAAAAATGGCACTGACTTTCACATCAACTTTTTGACTTTTTTGTTTTCTCAGGCTCTTCTAAAAAGAGATGCCTGACCGTAGAGAAGTCACCTTCTCCAAGTTTAAAAGATGTAAGGAAATCTATGCCCGAACTTGACGTATCTCATCAATTTGTAATCAGCCACCTTTCATATACATTGGCACATTCCCCAAGTCATTTTTAAAAGATGTAAGAACCAATCCCTCCACTCTTTGGGGGATTTTTAATTATTGAACTGAGTAGCAAGAAATGGCAAATGTGTTCAGTGATGGAAGAAAATAACAGCCATGATTTCTTATGACATTTAAGAGAATGGGAAAATAAGATGAACTCTTTCTAGGTAACTATTCTAAAGGTTGACTATTTGGCCATTTTTTTATTTCCACACAATCATTAACCATTTTGACCCTAAGAGTTCCAGAGTACAAGGCTGAGCATTTGGATGACAAACTAAGAGAGTGCCTGGTGATGAGAATTTACTGTATGCTCCATCCAAAGTATTTCATTTGGGAAAACTAAGACAAGAAAGTCAACTAACTTTACAAGAGAAAGAGAAAAAAAAAAGTCAATTTTTTCTCTTCAGTTCACCACTGTGAATATTCAAAAGACTCCACTTCCAAGAAAACTATTAATTTTTACAGTGTCAGCATGTTTTTTTTGCAACTGTATTTTTATGATACCATGCTCGGTGTTGGGAACATTTTATACCCAAGAGGAAAGTCTAAGCTTTTGCAAAGTGGAGGAATAGTATCATAGTTAAGCCATTTGATCGATTTTTTAAAAACACTGTAGTTAATCCCACAGAAGAGCATCTTTTAAAGTCTTTTAAACAGTCTTTGGTAAGACATCTCCTAAGTGTTGTATCCTGTTCTGTCTCTCCTTTGTCTTAGCTCCCACCATACTCTGCATGGTCCAAGAGCGTGTGTCATCTATGCAGTCAGATGGTTGTGTGTCACATGCACAGCCCACATATCAACAGAGAATCCTCCTGCCCGAGCATAAATTAATCTGTTGCCTCCCACATCCTGTCTGGGCAAGAGAAGAGCAGTCGGCATGATTAAAGGGATGAGACAGAGTTCCTTCAAGGAAAGGTTAAAGGAACCAGAGGTGTTTTACCTACAGAAGAGAGAGAATGATTTGAGCATATTCCTTCAGTCCATAGAGATTTCTTTTCTAAAAGCAATAAATGATTAAACAAATAAATAAATATGCTCCATGCCCACAGAGGACCAACAAAAGGAATATACTTAAGTTATAGCCAGAGGGTTTGCCATTGGACCAAAGAAGGTCTTTTCAAGGTTTGAGTGATAAAGCATTGAAATGACCTCCTCTGGGAGGTTATAGAGCCTGTCTTCCTGCAGAGCTTCCATAAGACAAGAGCTGTTCCTTTGTCTTGGATGGTTGAAACAAAGAACATCTGTGGCTAAAATGCAGAATTGGGGCCTCGTGGCCCCATAATGCCAGACAGAGATGAATTCATCCTGCTACAAAGGCCTGTGGGAAAGTATTCCCTGAACTTGCCTTGGTAATCAGTTCTAATACTTAGCAATCTTCCCTCTCAGGGAGTTCCTCTTTATAGACTTAAAGCCCATACATTAAGTTCAGGACTTTTTCCAGGCACGTGAAGACACACAACACACCCTTGAGTGGTTCTTGATTTCCTTGCTGATGGGGTGCCCACTTGTACCCTGGTATAGTGGTATTCGATCTAGTTTATTCTTTCATGTACCCGTCATGGGGTAAGCTCTTCAAAGAGCATATGCATGACTGTTCTGACAGGGGATAGAAGAGGCATGTGTGCTGTTGGGTGATCTCAAATGGTACCAACATCAAATTCAGCTAAACTCAATAAGGACATTTTCAGGGACTTTCCTTTGCCCAACTCTAAGCTAAATGTTGGGCAGGTACACAATAAAAGTATGTCTTTTTTTGCTTCAAGTCATAGATTTTTAGGTAAAAATGAGATATATTCATAGTAAAGAAATAGAGTGAATAAACCATAATGGAAAAGACTATTTTAAAAAAATAATGTGTATCTATGTATAACTGAATCACTTTGCTGTACAACAGAAATTAACACAACATTGTAAATCAACTATACTTCAAGAAAAAAATAAAAATTAAATAAAAAGTAGAGTGAGACAGCTTTTGTTAGACAACAATGTGACGCAGTGAATAAGAAATCAGAGGTGGCAAGGACATCTGTGGACTAGGGTAGCTGGGGAAGTCTTCATGCAGCTGATGGGACAAAGTTTGGAAATCTCGATACATCTCGTAGCTAATTTTCCATCTAAGTGACTTCCCAGATTGACCCATACTCTTTTGTCTCTGTTAAGCACACTGACCCATACTCACAGGCAGCAGATCACTTTTAGTTTGTAGGTGGCTTGTCTTGTTTTTAAATATGAAAATTTTATACCAGCTGAATTTGTTTTGACATTTTTTTTAGTGTTTTCGTTTTAGTGTTTAGTTTTTTAGTGTCTAGTTTTAGTGTTTTTACATAGCAATCCAACTGGAAATCTTGGCTAATCTAAAGAAGACAACATGAGCTCTAATCCCTGGACTCATACTCAGAAAAATAAATTATCCTTGGCCATGAATCTTTTTAAGTCATTCATTATGTGTTCACTTATACGTTTTCATGATAAAATAAAATGTCAATGTTAAAATATACATACCATCTCTTTTAATGATTCTCTGCTTTAAATGACTTAATTAACCTGTCAACTACTTACCCCCTAGCATTGCATAATAGGGCTTTGCTTGCCAAAAGTGACCTAAGAAACACTGGACCAGGGGAGCAAAGAAGTGGATTCTAGCTTTTACTCTCTATTGGAACTTGGTCAAGACCATTCCTTCTCTGGCCCCAGTTCTCAATTCCATAAAAAGAATTGGGGCACAGTAGGTCTCGCTATGGCTCCTTCCAGCCTTGGAATTTACAAATCAGTGATACCAGCTTTCGTGAGCTCTCTGTGCACGGCAAGGCCATAATAAATACTTGTTAACCAACGATCGTTTGCACTTCTTACTGTCCCAACATAGCACGTCTTTAAATATTCCAAGGCTGCAGCACCCCTGGAGCTGATCTTATTTCTCCATGTGACTGCTTTTCTCAGCAGGAAATGTGATATCTTCATTTTGATCTCCACTGGGTTTGAAACAGAATGGAGAGCAAGGTGTATGAAAAAAAATACACTTCCTACAAATGCAAAAAAAATGAGAGTTATTAGAAGGCATTAATTTGGGCAAAAACAAATCCTTGATGATTTTGGCATGTGCCTTGAGAAGAGATATGATAATTACGGTAAATTCTTTTTATAGAGAAACAGAATGCATTTTTCCCAACCAAAAAGCACCCTGCAGCCCAGGGGAGGGAATGGTCAGCCCTTTCTCCTACTGACAGGGACCAGAACCCTGAAACTAATGTTTTGCTGTCCTTTCACTGAAATGACTGCCTTCTGGGAGGTCTGGATTACTCTTAGGCCCGAAGGGCATTCCTGTAACTCATCGGAGCCAATTTTGGGACACAAAATGCTTGCCAGAAGCCTGTACAGTGGCATGGCTATCAGCCCGGGAAGCCGGTGACTGAGTAACTCACACATGGGCAAATTATAGGATAGATATTTTCCACTAAAGAGCAAAGAGATATTCACAGATGAAGTTTCTCTGGGTCTTTTGCAGACAGGAAGTGATGAACATTCATGGACTCTTCAGTTACCTTTTCCCTTTACATCTGAGTCTCTCCTTCCATCAAGGACGAGTAGAGCCGAAGTGGTGGGACTAAGAATGAAAGGAAAAGATTGCCTAAGAAAATGCAATACTAAGGGTCTCCAGGGGAAATATGGCTACCTTAGGAATTATGGTTCATCTTTATGTCCCAGGATTTTCTACATAGTCACATCATATATTCTGCAATATTGGTTTAATTGAGTCAAATAGAATCAGATAAAAATAGCATTTTAGCGCTAGAGTTTATCACCTCATCTGATTGTTTCATGATCTGACCACTTTGCCATAAAAATAAAATGAGAAGAATGAGCGTATCCTAGCCGGAGCTGTTAGCAGGGGCAGAATCTCTCATGGCTGTTATAATCCACAAAGGAATATTGACCGTGGACTGCGGAGCCTGGGAAAATAAGTCAGGGACTGGACAGATGCTGTATGGTGAGGGGTGACACGCAGACGTGTCAGTTCTTACCTGGGGTGAGGCAGCCATGGACAGGAAGGATATACAGTACCATCCTCTTGGAAAACCTTGAGAGAGCCACAGCCAGCAATGCAGCTTTGTATTCGAAAATACTGTTTAATGTTGCGTCGATCCCAGAACATTCACTTCAAAGGAACTGAGAAAGCCCATGCAGTTCAAATTCCAAATTGAAATATTAATAAAGACTTTTACAACTCTTATGGCGGTGCCTGAGCTGCAAAACAAATGATCTGTTGCTGCTGCACTCTCTGTCTTTTTTTAATATAATAGTTTCTTCATTGGAAATGAAAAAGTGGTTAATGGTGCAGAATGATCATATGTTATCAGGCCCCGGAGAGTCATGAGGGAAGATGGGGAATGAAAGAGAGAGAGAAAAAAGAGAAACCTCCCTCTTTCCAGGGCTTTCAAAACTGTTCCTCCCTAGGGAAAGCTGCTTCTGACTTTAAAAGAGACTTCTGTGGCAGCGGGCAGACCAAGGTAAGTACACCTGCTCAGGAAACTCACCAAGAGTGGCTTTATGAGTTCCTGATCTCCTGAAAGCATCTGGAGGCCCAGCTCCTTTGCAAAAGTTGAGGAGGGCAATAGGCAGGGTTAATCCCATCCCTTGGGGTAAAATAAAAATAAGAGGTGATCACTCAGCTACAGACAGGAAAGTACTCTACTGCTCGTGTGGGTGGAATCCAAGCATTATAGGCTGGAAACAGACATGGAAATACAATAGTCTATTCCTTTTTCTACTCCAAGACATTTGAAAAAAAAATATTGTGTTCCTCAGGTTTTATCCCACTGAGGAAAAGAGCTCTCTACATTAGGAACAGTGTTGTTCAAAAAACACCCTTGAGATCCATGCCCCATAAGTAATGCCACCTTATAATGAGGTTTTGTTGGCCCTTTAGATCCTAAGTCCTCTTGAATGGTGTCCAAGAACAGCCTGCCTCACATTGGATTCCACTCGACATGAAGACATTAGAGTGGGGTTTTGGCATTTGTTTAAAAGTCAAAGAAAAAAGCAGCCAGCCACTTCTAGTAACATTTTATAATTTCCATGATATATAATCAGAAAGCAACTTATTTTGACCACTTTATGATACGCCGTCACTAAAACCAATATATTCAACTAGAATAGCTGAAGTTATAATTGAAACTAGCTCAGAGTCTAGAGTAAAACAGTTGCTTCTCACATCAAATATTAGGCAGTCTTTAACTTAATTCAGGGATCATCAATCTATGACCCCTGGGTCCGGTCTACTGCTTATATTTATAAATAAAATTTTATTGGAAAACAGGCATGCCCATTCACTGACTGCATTCACAATACAATGGCAAAATCGAGTGGTTTTGCTGACCCTCGGATAAGCCATAACTTGGTCTTCTAAACAAGATTACCTTGATTCTGGAACTGAGAAAGATATCCCTTAACAGACAAAACAATCTCTGAATGGTCATAGGTAAAATATATTTCCAGAGTTGCGTGCATTATTCTGCAAATAGAATCAATTCTCAGGTTATATACTTCCATCCTGGTAGAAGCCTGCCATTTTGCTGTACTGGAGCCAGGGCAGTCATGAAGACACTCAATCTTCACATATTGTAAATAAAATTTGGCTCTACAATGGCTTTTGGTTGAAGAATATTTAAAACACTGTGGCTTGCTTTCATGGGTGTGTGTTTTTCTTCAGAACTAAGTTTAAAAATCTCATTAAATGATTTTCATTTACTTAGAAGTCATCTGAAGATTGTGGAAAGGCCATAATGGTTTTCAATGTTTTTTTGTTTTTTTTTTTTTAAATTTCGAGCAGCCAGTTTTCACTCCCCTTTTAACTTTCAAAAGGAAAAGTAAAAAGAATTATACTCTAGCCCTGTCAGCGTAATTCCCTGATGACTAGTTGACTCTCCTTTTCGACTCCAAAGCATTTTGCCTCTCTATACTATCTCTTCAGCTAAAAGAGACTGCTGAAAAACAAATAAAATGAATTCTGTTCCAGTTCACTAGTTTCTTTTCAGTTGTTTTTATTTTGCCTCACCAAGTCACTTGGCCTCAGTTACCCCAGTCATGGGAACTTTGTCCATACTGGATACCCTTCACTCTAATCCCCAAAGCCTCATATCCTGTTTTTCACTCTTTCTCTTGATTTTAGCAGATGTTGTCTATTAATGTGTCTGAGAACCTAGGATGCTTCAATTATTGACTGAAGAAACAGGCTATTTTCACTCTGTGTGTTTCCCCACAGTGACTGCCCATTTGTCACTTGCAAGAGTGTAACCATCAGGGTAAATAAATCACAAATTGAAATATGGGGAATGATCAGGCTATGAAGATTTGGATTCTGGGCATCAGAAAGCAGAAATGCTACCGTTGTCCCATTTTACTAATCACAACTTATAAACTCTCACTTGTCTAAATAAATCCAGGCAATGCTTCCTTGTTTTTAAAAATCTGCCATCCACCTGACCCTCCTTGTTTGAGTGTCAAAACATAGTGTAAATCAAGGGCTAAGCTCTGAATGTGTACTAAGTGTATGAAAAAAATGACAGTCTGGTTTGGTTGAATGTAAGTTCACCAGGGAAAATTGGTGTAAGCCGAATCTAGAAAAGGTAGGGTAAGTCTTGATCACCTTGGTAAGAAATTTTGTGCTTATTCTCAAGGCCACAGAAAGCCAGTGAAAATATTTAACTAGTCCGGACTACTGGGTTCTGGAAATCCATTCTTTCTCATTAGCTGATTGATTTTAGCCATTTGACTAGTTTGTCCTCAAGTTTTACTAGCAGTCAAAGTAAAACCTACTTTATATAACTCAAAATATGGTTCAGAGGAGCAAATGAGATACACTTGCAAAATGTGTATAATGATAAAGTTTTACGATTATCATCATATTCATCATAATGGCCCAAGTTATCCCAACAATTTCAGTTCATTGAAACCAGTTTAGCAGAGTATGCTCAAAACACCTGAGCTTGGATCCTGGCTCCACCATGTACTATGTGGTGACTTGCCTTACTGAAGCTTCAACTTTGTCTTCCCAAACTACAGTGATAATAATAGTACCTACTTCACAAGCTACTAAACAATAAATAAGGTAACTCATAAAACACTTAAGACAAGGTTTGACAGACGGTAAGAGGTAAGAGCTAGCTTTATCATAATCTTCATTCATCGCTCACAATGGGAATGTTAGTTGGGTATGAGGGACAGAGCAACAACTTTACCCCACATAACCAGGGTGTGTGTGCAGAGTCACACCAATGAAGGAATTTTACCAGTTGATAGATGACTTTCTTAGCTTGATGTACAGTGCACATAGTAGTGGCTCAACAAACATCAGTTCCTTCATTCAGTAAGCTTTCAACAAATGTGTGTTGAGGACCTAATTCACGCCACACAATGTGGAATATAACATTGAACAAGACAGTGTAGAGTTTGGATTTTACAAACCAAACAACAAACTGTGATAAGTGGAGGGTTCTGAAGGGATGCATTGCAGAGCCACTTAATCCAGTCCAGAAGGGTTAGAGAGGGCTTCCTAGAGGAAATAATGTCTAAGCCAAGACTTCAGGCAGGAAAAGGAATTGACCACATAAAGCAGTGTGGGGCAAGAAGGCTATTTCATCAGAGGCAACAAGATGTGGAAGGTCTCAGAGATCAGAAAGATCATGGAAATCCATAGATTGAAAGAAAATTAATATGGCTGGAGAGCAGAATACGATGGGGAAATGTGATGGAGGTAAGAAAAAAAGCTCATGGCAGAGGGTATTGAATGTAGACTGACGCAGTCGGACATCATCCCAAAGCAACAGAAAACAAAGGGTTTCAAGCAAGGTGTGTGATATGATCACCTTTACATTTGAAAAAGTTATTAAAATAAATGAAATCACTCTTGCTAGAGAATGAAGTTGTCTACCTGAAAGATGATAAGATGATGATGATTTCTGTTTTGTTTTGTTTTGTTTTGTTTCGCCAAGGGCATGTGAGATCTTTGTTCCCCAACCAGGGATCGAACCTATGTCCCCTGCATTGGGAGCTCGGAGTCTGAACTACTGGATTTCCAGGGAACTCCCATGATTCCTGTTTTTAAACCTTAATGTTCAGCCATTAAAGGCACTGGCAGAAGGTGAGTGGCAGATAAGTCTGAGATATCCAGGGAAATGGAGAATTGTGAAGGATTGAGAATTCAGCCGCAGATTTCTAGGAGTGGAGGGAGTCCTTGTTCTTATCTCTGAGTTTCAGTTGTGTCCAGTGATCAACAGCCATATTGTTCCAACTTATAACTACTGCATATGACAGGGACTATATATATATATATATATATATATATATATATATATATATATTAAATTATGTGCTTGTCATCTTTCCCACCTCCTCCACCCTCACCTGCCTTTCAGGAAAGATAGATTCTTGCTTTTGTGTTCAGCTTTTATAACCTCCTTTGCTGCAAAGAATGCAGGGAAAAAAACTCAAGCAGAAAATTTAAAAGACATCTGAGAAACCAAGTTGATTTACCTAATAAGTAGTTGATCCAGACAGAGGAAGAAAGAAGCAAGAAACATAATAAGATTAGTAAAAGTTTGGGAAAGCTTGACATGGTTGTGGAGATATATTTGGGGCTGCAGGATAGTGTAGGAGATATTCAGAATGAAAAAATGAGGAAAAACATTTTAACAAGTGTTCCTGTGTTATAAATGATGTAATCACATAAAAGTGCAGTAAGATTTAAATTGTTTTTCAGTTATTTTAAACACAGAACAAGCATTTCTTATATTGCAACACCAAGCTGAAGTGGGGCTGCAAGACTTCTAAACTATGCAAAAGTTACCTGTATAATTAGGAGGCTTCCCCCAAGACATAGTGATCCATTTCCAGAAAAGTCTGTTTAAAATTCTTACCAAGGAGGAAAGGAAAAAGGGGGAAAATGGTCTTCCTTTTCACATCCAAATGTATAGGACATAAAGAATTTTGGCAGACACTGTTTTTTCCCTTCCAATTATGCTCACTTAATAGTACTTAATAGGAAAGGTCTTAGGAAAGATGAATGAAAAAGAAGCTCTAAAGAAAAAATGCAGACCTGGCATACCCTAAGCAGCTGCATAAGAGAGGGAAGAGACACTGTGGTATAATCATTATTTGTTCAGAACAGGGCAGAGTAGGGATTTGTGCTCTGTTGCTGCTTAAAATATTTCACATAAATGAATCAACCAAAGAGTGGAAGCTAAATCAAACAATTTAGCAGACTAGAGTAGGATATCTAAGACCACAGAAATGAGAGGAAAATACTGCTTAAATTGACAAAAATTTAAGCGTGATTTATAAGGAATCCAAATGTACTTTTACTTTTTATTATCAGATAACAATGATTTCAAGGAAATGATTGCTCAACCTGTTTGAGAACAAGGAATTTTGGGAGCCTGAGACAGCAAGGAGCCCAAGAGGTACATGGCCAGGGCATTTGAGAGTGTGGGGCAAGAAGGGGACTTTTCTTTGCAAAATTACGTCTTTGAATCAAAAGTTTAAACTTACTTTTTTTACATAGGAGGATTAGGGCTTGGGGTGATTTGCTATTTTCTTTTGAAAAACAATAATGAGCTTGTCTCTGAACAAACATTCTATCTAGTCTATTGTACAGGCAGTAGAAAATTGGGTGTAATTGAGAATGCTGCATATAGCATTCATGCAGCCAGCCAAATGGCTAAAAGCCTGTGTTTTCATTCTAGACCCAGAAAAAGGGAAATTTATGGGAAAGGGGAAATTGTATGTGGAAAAGAAATATATCTGGATACTGGATCTTTATTCAGTATTCACATTTATGGAAAAAACTGAGATATTCTATTTTTAAACCTCAAAGTCCAGCTGTAAGGGAAAATCAGTTTTGAATATGCATCATTGGAATATAGTTTCTTCAATTTGTTCCATATGTTAAGCACCAATTACAGCTCTACCTTTAATTGGCAGCTGTTTGGCAGCTCCCATCAGAATGCCACAGCAAGACATTTACACTATGTTACAATTATCGAAACAATAGAGTGTGTGGTACTAACTACTTAATCAGCAGGGTATGCCAATACATGAACACACAAGGAACTCCTTTCTCCCCATAGTCCCCAGAGAAGGATGGAAAGAACAAGATCTAATCCCTGCATGATCGCAACCCTGGAGACCAAGTGAGCTGTCAGAATGAAGAATGCTGGAACAATTACCAATTATTCAATCCAGCCATCACCAAAAGAAGATGCAGATGATTATTAATCTGTATGTGCTAAAGATGAGCAATACATTCTCTCCAATACCCTACTGCCCCCAAGAGAGAATCAGAATCAACAACAGTGTCATATAGGGATGTAATTTCATTCCACCTTTATTTCTAGATGATTATCTCAACTTCATAAGACAAAGGGGGCAAAAAAATTATTATTTTTATATATAAGTAAGCTGAATAAGGTAAGCTGCCCTTCCACAAATTTCCTGGGCTATTAAAGAACACCCAGATGCAGAAGTCCAAATTCCCAGTCCAATATTTATCCCATTAGACTACAGAGTTTCCTGTGGTCATGTCAAGGGCCAGAGCAGTTTCTCATTCTTGATATTATTGATATTTGGACAAGACAATTCTTTGTTGGGAAAGGGAAGCTGTCTTGTGCATTGTAGGATGTTTAGCAGAATCTTTGGCTTCTACCCACTAGATGCCAGTAGCACCTTTCAGTTGTGACAAACAAAAATGCTTCCAGACATTGCCAAATGTCAAATATTCCCTGCAGCGCAGAATCACCCAGCTGAGAATCACTGGACTAGAACAATATTAACTTACCTTTTAAATTATTAACAAAGTATATAAGTTCATCTTACGAATTTAGCCATACTCTTTTAAGAAGATCATAAAATTTGTTATTAACACTATCATAAACCCCTATTATAAAAGTCTAATCTGTACCACACTTTAGTGGTGAGTTAAATAATTTCTTAGCTACTCATTAAGCAATACAGAGGATCCTTCCCATACACACAGGCATTAATTTCAAGTTCAATAGCAACCAAACACTGATAGTCTACCTGTCTGTTAGAAGTTGTGAAAATATACATTATCTCATTATTAATCACTTGGCATTACATAGACATTCTCAAAACACTGATATCCAGCCTGTCATACCATGTTATATGTAGATGAAATGGGACTTGGGAACACTTTGAGAAAATATTAAATTCTGGGAACCTCTAGATAAATAAAGATATCAACCAGGAAAGTTGGATTGCTCTAAAGTCAACATATTTATAATTACCCACTAAAGCCAAATGTAAATTCCAAGTCAGTGAGCCTAAACCTCTTCTATAGTTCATGAATCCTTTAGTAATTATCTTCCTGGACCCATCAAGTTCTTGGAAAGATATCATAGATAAATTATGGAGCATACAATTCTCCACTTAGAAAATTTTGTCTGAATTTGATAGTCTTTGCAAAATTGAGGCAGGCTTATTCATCAAAGATCACTGAAATGGAAAGATCACTGTTTGATCCATCACTTGGATCATAATTACGTGACGATATTAGTTGAAGCCGACCATGGTGCTCACCTTTCATTTGGGCCTTTTTTTAAAGGACATCTTCCTTATGGACATAAGAATTTTAGAAATTGGGGCCAAGAATCTTCCAGGAATAACACTGCCACAGGACATCTAATGGAAAACCGTTATTGTTTCTTCAAGCAATATGGTTGTGTGAGGACTGGATGCATACAAATGAAATATTTTAAGAATTACTCAAAATCATGACACCTTGATTTCAAATGAAATCATTTATTTAGAACTTGAATTTCTGTTCTTCCTGGAACACTACTTCCAAAGAGAGACATTTTCTGGGGTTGAAAATCAGAGTAGATGAACACTTTTTGGAGGAGTGCCAGGTTGAGCTGTCTTTATTCATATAATGCTTTTAAATATAAGATCTTCCTCCGAGTGATCACTCTGTGTAAATTCATCTCCATTCTTAGAAAAAGAGTTATAGATGACAACACAGGATCATAGTGAAAAGAACTATCTCCCAGCAGACATCGCCCTTGGTGATTATCAGCATGAAAGTTTTCAGCTATCTTTATGAAATATACCAGAGCTGTGACCACAGTAAACTGAAAAAATGGTCAGAAATGTATAAATAACATCACCATCCCTACCGCAACCTGCTAAGGATTGGAGTTAAACACTAGGATTAAACAATGTCCAATGATAATTCCCAAGAGCCTCTTCTGCTTGTGCACGGTAGAAATTACAATGGATGATTCCAAACCTAAAATAAACAACTGTTCCACTATTGGTGAACTTAGAAATTATTGGCTTATATAGAAGATTACAATTTAGGTCTATTAAAATGAAAAGCTTGAGCCTGAGGGAAAAGAAAGGATAAAATGTATTTGTAACATAGGAAATGTAGTGTTTCTGTGACATAGTAAAATAGTCGCAACTTATCCTCAGACAAATGTCACTTTACTAATAAACATGTTGCAACCAGGTTGGCAACGATAGCATGAGAAATCTTCTAATCTTGCCTGGTTTTGTATATTAAATGATTCTCCTTCATAGGGAAGAACAGTGGGTACAAAACCATGGGAATTTGGTTGGTGTTGGACATTTGCCCTAAGCACATTTTGCAAAGAAAAGCCATTTGTGTATGGAAAAACAATAATCTAGTCAAGAGCAAACTCCTATGTGTTTTGCAATCAAAGGGATAGTTGCAGAGTTCTAATTTGCTTGCCAATGTTACAAGGAGTCTTTAAAAATGTTAAAACAGATGATAAAGTCCACATGTTGGCTGACCTTTTCTTCCTTGCCCTTCTTATAAGAGCAATGGAAGTTAAAGGTAGGCAGGAGGGTGGGTTGCAGTAGGTGGGTCATGGGTATTGGACTTACATTTGGTTGTTTTTGTACTTCCATTAAATGAGAACTGATGGAATCCCTAGGATAATACTAGAAACATCTTTTTGGCACTTCAGAACAAGAGTCATTTGACCAAGAACTATCCCATGACACAAGCATGGAAATAATAAGATCCAGGCACATGAATGTGAAATATAGTAAGACCTTGAATATAAAGATGACTTAGAACTGGTTACAATGGAAATATGGACATTATCCTGAGAAATATTTTGGGACCCTACTTCTTCAGAGAAAAGAGGAGAAATCATTTGTCTTCACAGCAAAGGAATTGAAGGAATCATTTATTGGCTGATACAACATGAGATATCTGTTCTCCAAACATTGGCTTCATAAGGCATAGATTATCCGTGAAGAGATGCTGTACCAGTTATCTATTGCCGCATAACAAACTTCCCTGAAACTCAATGGATTATAAGAAATGTATTTCTCAGGATTCTGTGGGTCGATGGGGTTGAGGTGGACAGTTCCTTTCTACCTGGTATATCTAAGGTCACTCATGTGGCTTCATTCCTCTGAGCCATCGGCTGGGGCTGGAAAGTCCAGATGGCCTGTTGTGTTGCACAGTCTCTTTCCACGTGGTCTCTCATTCAGCAGTTTAGGCCAAGATTCATGACAGCATGATGATTAGCTGCCAAGAAGAAAACCTCCAAGATAAGAAACCCCACTGTGCAAGCCCTTTCCATGTCTATGATTGCATTAAGTTTACTAATATCCCATAGGACAAAGTGATTCACATGACTAAGCCCAGCTTCACTGTGAGAAGAGGTTACCAAAGGGCATAAATACTGGAGGCAAAGTTCACTGGGACCATATATATAACAGTCTATAAGAGACTCATAGGAAATTTACATCCTATTACATTGCATTGTATTTGTTTTATATTACATTAATATTACATTATATTTGTGGGATTAAATTGGCGGAGAAATTCAAAATCAAACCTCAACTGCATTAAGCAACAATAACTGTTTGAAAAAAATGCCTTCCAACTACTGGGTAATTTGGTTTACAAAATACCAATTTAAATTCATTCCCCACCCCCCCAACCTCCACCCAATGTAATCTCCTCTTTTCACAATACTGAAAGACAAGATTCATCTTGAAGAAATGATACCAAACTAATGGCAGGAGTAAGACGGCTGCCATCAGATAATCAAATTATTTTGTGATGTTCTATTTTATTACTATGAAGTAATCATTAGGATAGAAATACTTGCTTCAATTTTCTAGCACATTTATAAAACCCAAAGTCCTTTGAGCCCTCTTGGCTGCTTTACAGACCCCAGGCGATCCCCATCCTGAGCTGGGTCCCCACCTGAGACTATGCCAAATGCTGCTGCCTGGGATCCTTAGCCAATTTTGGAACCAAAATATTATATGCCAAAGTCAGACACTTAAGACCAGTCATTTCTAACTAGCCCCTCATTCCTTTGATCAATGAAAAACAATTTCCCTCCGGCTCATTCCTGTCCCTTATGTTCTCAATTTTCTCATTCCTTGGCCATTGCAAGCTTTCTCACTACTTGTTTTCCCACTACTGACTTATCACTGAGACCACCTTCAACTATCCTTCTAATACCTTCTTACTATTGAAAATAGCTTTGAAAATCTCCTCATTTAATTCTACACCTACCTCTTTGATTCAGCTCCACTCTTTCCAATGGAATATATTATATGTCAAAAGGTTGAGATTTTTCCTGCTTTCTCATCTCTGCTTTGAAATAATTACCCTTCTACTCTCATGTAAAAGTTCACCTTTCTATAAGATTTGGACGATTTGCAAAACCACTCTCCAACCCTGCTGTGGCCATGACAACTTCAGTAATGCTGACTCCAAAGCTCATTTCTCAAGTCGAGTCCTCCCCTAGCCCAGGCCTTCAGACTTACAGCTACCAGTCTACAACTAGAAATTTTCACCTGTTTATACTGAAGGAGTCTTAACCTCAATGGATGAAAACCAGATCCACTACTTCTCCCTTAAATTTTTGCTTACTTCATTATCAGCTATATTAGTATCACCCATAATCAGGTAAGTTAAAAAACTTGGAAGTCATCCTTAATGCTTTCTTCTTCCTCACTCCTCATATTCAGCACTCTTTGAGTCCTGTTGATTTTCCATTTGAAATATTGTTAGAATCCACCCCCCTCTTTCCATCCACTACAACCTATTTCAGTCCTCAGCATCTTTTACCCATACTACCGAAGTCATATCCCAACTAGTTTACCTGCTTCTAATCTTGTTATCCTTACATCCTTCCTCTGCACAGCTACCAGCATAAAGATCGACAAATCCAACACTGTCATTGTTAAGCTTAAAAAACATCAATGGGTCCCTATTCATTTATTTTGCAGAGTGTTGAGCACTTCCTATACGCCAGGCATCACTCAAATGCTGAGGGTACAAGAGTGAACAAAACAGACCACATCTTAGTCTTCACAGAACTACATTCTGCTAAAGAAGACATGAGTAAAATAACTTTTCTAATAGGTATGTAATATTATGTTAGAAAGTAATACATGCTCTGAAAAAAACAACCAAGAAATAAACAAACAAAAAAGGTAAAGGAAGAGAAGTTGCCAAGAAGTACCATTGTATATAAGTTCTTCAGGGAAGGCCATTGAGGGAAAACAGAATGAGGGAGGGGAGCCAAGGGGACATTCAGGGGAAGCTAAACCCCTCAATTTCAGGATAAAGTCTAAGTTTGTAATGCCATAGACAAGACACTCTGTGCTGACTTCTGCATCCACTTCCCTCTACTTACTATCTCTCACTTTCCACCAACAACACAAAGCTGCCCTCAGTTCTCCACAGTCATCGTCCCACTTTTTACTTTTGCTCCTTTTCTTACACTGTTCTCTCTGTCTGAGACGTCCTCTCCATTTGTCCCTCCACCACAAACTTCACCACCTCCAAGCAGTTTGCCCTGATGTTCTCATCTACATACACATACCCCAAACACCTTGAGCTTACCTCATATTTTTTAATATGGAAATAACATTGGATGGTAATTCAAAAGATGCAAATTTGAAATCTTGTAATATTAATAAAGTTTTACTTTATTTGAAATAATGCACCCAATTTGACATAATGCACAGCATCAATTTTTTCTTGATTCATTGAGTTGTTTAATTTCAAAGTTAACACTCTTTGTATTTCCACCATTAACAAATGGCAGTGCCATATTTGATTAGTAAATAGATAGAGCTGCCATCTTTTTGTCAATTTTATGGGACAAATAGTCTTGAATTCTTTTTTGTTGTTTTGGGGATTCTCTTGGTGTCCCTATTAGATATTTACAGTGTAATTTTAGTTCCTCCCAGTCCAAATGCAATTTACCAATTAGGGTTTATTTTTGCCATGGCAATATTGACTAGAAACATAGGAAACATGCTTCTTCATGAGGTTTCTGGAGGAAGTGAGTTAGGAAGTTAACTAAAAGTTAACTGAAGGTCAAATACACATACATAATAGGAAAGGGTTTTGTTACTCTTTTTCTATAAGCAGCTTTTGAGGTATAATTGACATAAAACTAACTAAAGGTTTTTATAATATAAAATTTGGTAAGTTTTGACAAATGCATACATCTGTGAAACCATCACCACAATCAAGGCAATGAATATATGTATCACCCCCAAATGTTTGCTTGTGCCCCTTTGTAATTTAGCCTCTGACCCTTCCCCAACCAATGCCCCCATCTCCAGGAAACCACTCACCTCTTTCTGTTAATATAGATTAGTTTGTGTTTTCTAAAATTTTACATAAATAAAATAATTCAATATATACTTTTTGGAGGAGGAGGGAGGGAAGACTGGTTATTTCACTGAGCATAATTATTTTAAGATTCCTACTTTTTTGTGTGTGAATCAATAGTTCATTTCTTTTTATTGCTGAATACCATTCCATTGTAAGTGTAAGGCTATACTACTATTTGTTGATCCATTCACCATTTGAGTTGTTTTCAATTTGGGGCTGTTAATTTTGTTGCTGTTATTTTTTGCTTTTATAGTATAGTCATTTGAAGCAAAATCCAAATAAGATCACTACATAATTCTATAATTCCTACTGCATTTTTTTAGCTGGATTGCAGCTATAAAGAGAAATTTCCCCTCGTCAGTATTTTGGTTACACTAAAATATACTTTGTACTGGAAGGAAAGCATTCATGCTTGATTGTTCATGAGCTTCAGAGTAGAATATCTTTGCTCCCACAGGAACAACTGGGTGATTTGGATTAGGGCTCTTTCCTGCCCAATAAAACTCTAGAGCTGAGCTTCCGTTCAGCTGAGCACCAGAGACAAGAGGAAAATGTTCCAGGACATATCTGATTAGCTGTGTACTGTAGCTCCTTGAATTTTGAAGTTTTGAATTATGAAGGAAGACATCCCTCATAATTTAAGTTTATACATCTATTTCTCCCACTAGCCTGTGAGCTCTTTGAGAACAGAGATTAAGTCTTCCAGAGATGGATGTCTACAGCATTTAGCATAGTGCCAGGTACATGGTAAGCTCCCAATAAGTGTTTCTTAAAAGAACAGAACGATTGAATTAAATTCTATTGCAAGACTGTAGGATCTGGTGCTAAAAGAGCTGAAGCCCTGATTCTCAATAACACTTTAGCAACTGGGAGGAAGAGACTGAACTCACCTGGAAAAGGAGAAAAGTTTTGTGTCCTTTCTGCTTCTGGCCCAATCTCTCATTTTACACCTGAGTCCATTTATTGGTAGGTTATTGTTCTGTTTTTGAGCTTATTGAGAAGTATTTAAAATCAACTATACTTTCAATTTAGTGATGAACTGTTGGGGATTAATTGCTATATTGCAATTTGATGGCAGATACATACATACATACATACATAGACAGATAGATAGACAGCTGTAGCACATGTCCTCTTCATTCTTGTCTTCCTGACAACCATATAAGCACAGTGACTCATGGTTGATAGGGCCCCTCAAAGTGCAAGTTCATTTAATGCAGAAAATTCATTGCATCTAGAATAATTTGTTTTCTTCATTGTAGTCAGAATAATTATTTAAAAAACAGAAAACGAAAGTCCACATGGACTTTGGAGGGAGACAAACTAGGATGAGACCAGGATATCAGTTCCACCCACTATATGCCTTTGAATATAACTTAACCTGTCCATTTTTCAGTTTCTTAAAATAAGAATAATAAAATGTATGTTCATGATTTTTGTGAAGATGATAAATGACATATGCAAAATGCATAGTGTAGCACTCAGTAAATGATAACAGATCTCATGACAAAGCATGACGAGCCTGATCCTATAGAGGACAGGATTTAGAAGGCCAACTCCTGTACTAGGGAAAACCTAGATTTTAGAGTCAAACTAACTGGGACTCTAATTTTAGTTGTTTTTTTTTTCCTTTATTCTGTCACCTTTAGTAACTTACTTAACCTCACTGAACATCAGGTTCTTCCTCTACAAGATAATAATAATAAGATAACACATAGATTAGTTGAGAGGAACAAATAAAATAATGTTTGCACAATACTTGGCATATAGCAGGGATATAAATTTTAGCTCTCCTCTTTTGGCAATAATATTTATTATAATACTTTTCACCTATATCTATATACAAAGACAGCCTCCTAACTTTCTAAACATGTGTAATTGGTATTTGCTGGAAGTAAAACTTGAACAGTGACTTCAGTCAGAATTATCATCTGAAAAGCGAACCACGGCTACCCACATACTCAATTCTTAGATCTATCTAGGGAGCACAGCTCTTGTTCCTTGGGCCAAACCATACTTTCTTTAAGCAATGATCTCATTCAGAGCTTCCCTCTCACTTCTCTCCTACTCGCCTCCTACAGCGCCCATCTATTTCCATTATCCTGAATGTCTTGGCTAATACTCCATGGAGCCAGCCCTACCTCAGTCATCTTCGGATCTGGAATTTGTTCTTCCACAAAAATATTTATTTTGTTAAAGCAAACCGAAGGATTCTCAAGTTCACCCAAACAGCAGGTTTCTGTTTTTGCCAAAAATGCTCCTTTCATTTTAAGGACATTGTTTCAGGCACCAGAAATAGAAATGATGGAAAACCTGAGTGCAGGTCTGTGTGGTTCCACTAGGTTTAGGTTATCACCAGACACTGAGCAAAGAACAAGGAACTGGATAATTCATTAACCCTTCCCACTCTTATGGTAGCTGTGAAGAAGAGATCTTCTTCAGCTCAAGAAGACTGGAAGTTTAGAACTGTACTCCTTACTCTTTGACTGCTGTGTGACATTTGCACACAGAATTTAGAATTCAAACTGCAATCCCAAAATTGAAAAATCAAAAGGGGAAGTGGAGGAGAAATTTTTAAAATGGTACTTAAGTAATGGAAAACAGTTGGCTGCTTCTTCAAATATTAAAGCTCTGTGGAGAAACAGAACCAGAAACTCAAGAAGACATAGAATAAATCATGAACAGTGCCTGTAGGTGGCTTAGACTTCTGAGTTGAGATGCAAAATTAAGGTGATATTATTCTTTAAATGTACAGAGGGCTTGGAAATAAAGATGCTCTCTAGAATGCAGAGAAAAGGGAAACTTCATACACTGTTGGTGGGAATGTTAATTGGTGTCGCCACTAGAAGAGTTCTCACAAAATTAACAATAGAACTACCATATTATCCAGCTATTCCACATCTGTGTATTTATCTGAAAACTGCAAAAACACTAATTCAAAAAATATGTACACCCCTATGTTCATTGCAGCATTACTTACAATAGCCAAGATATGGAAGCAATCTAAGTGCCCATTGACAAATGAACGGGTAAAGAAAATGTGATATATATGTAAATATGTGTGTGTGTGTGTATATATATATATACAATGTATACATATATATGTAAATGTGTACATATATGTAAATATATGTATATATGTGTGTGTGCATACACACACACACAGGCACACACACGCACACACTGGAATACTACTCAGCCATGACAAAGGGTGAAATCTTGCCATTTTCAAAAACATGGATGGACCTGGAGGGTATGATACTAAGTGAAATAAGCCAAATAGAGAAAGACAAATACCACATGATTTACTCATATGTGAATTATATAAAAATAAATAAATGAGTAAACAAAACCAAACAAAAGCAAACACATAGATACAGAGAACAGGGTAGTGGTTACCAGAGGGTGGAAGGGTGAAATGGGTAAAGAGGCTCAACTGTATGGTGACAGATGGAAACTAAACCTTTGGTGGTGAGCACAGTAGTGTAGACAGACTTTGAAATATACTATTGTATATACAAAACTCATATAATGTTACAAGCCAATTTTTAAAAAAGATGCTCTCTAATGTTCTCATTATATAACCATGTCAATCAACAATCTTTTAATACTTGGTAAACATCTTTTGCTCCTAATTGATTCACATGTCCTGGCCTCCCAACTACCAAGCAGTAAGATCTGAAGAATATCTCCTCATTTCTTCTGTATCCTCCACAACACCTACCATGATTCCAATAATTTATTGTGGAAAGGGGGAATAAATGAGCGAGTAATAGATAATGTAATGCATATTAATGTCCTAAAACACAATTGTGTTTGGGTTATTATAATGAAGATTGATAACTTCTACTGTTCAAGATGATATTTTGAAAGTTTGACAATAATTTTCCAATAAAAAAAAAAAAAGAGCTGAGTTACCATTCAGGATGATATGAAAGTTATAAGAAAGCTATAAGAAAACTTTAGACTAAAACAACCAATTTTTATCTACAAAGAGGGTATAAGGTAGGCAGATTCTGTATTCTCAGTCTTATAAATTGATTGTCAGATAATATCACATTTCATTTGTAATAATTTCATAGTTTAGAAAGCACTTTTCTATCTTATCTCATTTAGGTATTTTTGCAACTCTATGAGGAAGGTATTTATTATTATGCTGATTTTACTAATGAAATTTAGATTCAGAGAGGTAAAGTGTCTTTCACAAACTCACAGAATGGGTAAGTTGTGATGCCAAGACACATCTGGTTTCCTCACCTCAGGTTCTGTGCTTTCCCAGCTCTCCAAAGTGGCTAATTACAGACTTTGGGAGGGGTTGAATAGACAGATAGGTATGGTCCAGACAGGGAGTGATGTCTCCTTTGTGACGTATGACAAACAGTAGCCTGAGCTGGGAGTGACTAAGAAAATACAGTCAGAGCTTGAGAATCTAGACAAATACCCAAGATCTTCGAGAATCCCCAAACTTAAGAATAGCATATAATTTACCTCAGAAAAAAATCCCCAGGGCAATGAGCAAAGTACAGTTGAGTCCACTGAGAGGCTGATGCTGAGCAGTGAGCTGGGCCCCCCTCACTAGCTCTGTGGCTAACAGCAGAGAGACCAACATTCCTGTTTCACAAAACCCCATGCCACGGATCTCCTAGAGCTCATAATTTCAGACCATGAAGTCAAAATGACCGCCTGTTTCATGTACTAACTCTGAGGGAAATTTTTAGAAAGCACTGACAATTTTATGGATTTGCACCTATTTATACTTTTGGAAAACTTCAAACGAAAGTCAAGGTGAGATGCAGCAGAGACCATATTTGAGGGGATAATGGCTAAGAAATTGCCAGAGCTGATGAAAGCTACTGATCCGTAGATTCAAAAGTGCCAAGGAATCCCAAAGAGGATAAATAGAAAGAAATCCACACCTGGACAGATTTAAACTGTGAAATTAAGAAACATTTGTGGTAAAACTCTAAAGAAAAAAAAAAAAAAAAGATTGCTATATATTTCAGGATAGTGGTCACAGAAAGACCACTTGGAAAAATATCTTGGGGATTTCTGGAGCTCTGACTATGTAACATTGTTTGATTTGAGTAATTGTTCTATGAGCATTTTTATCATAATAATTATACATCATGTTATTTTATGTGTGTTTTTTAGAACTTTTTAGAGCAGTTTTAGGTTCATAGCAAAACTGAAAAGAAAGTACAGACATTTCCCATATACTTCCTGCCCTCACACATGCATGGCCTCCCCCATCACCCATATCCCCCACAGAGTCATACATTTGTCACAACTGATAAACCTACATTGACTCATCATTAACACCAAAAGTCCATCGTTTACCTTACGGTACACTGGTGGTGTTGTGCGTTCTATGGGTTAAGACCAATTTATAATGGCATGTATCCACCATTATAGTATCCTACAGAATATTTTCACTGCCTTAAAAATTCTCTCAACTCCACCAGTTTACTCCTCTATCTCCCCTAGTCCGTGGAAACCACAGATATTTTTACTTTCTCTACAGATTTGTCTTTTCCAGAATGTCATATAGTTGGAATCACAACATGTAGCCTTTTCAGATTGGCTTCTTTCACATAGTAATATACATTTACGTTTCTTCCATATCACTTCATGGCTTGATAGTTTTTTAGCCCTGAATAATATTCCATTGTCTACATGTGCCAGTTTATTTACCCATTTACCTACTGAAGGGCACTTTGTTGCGTCCAAGTTTTGACAATTATGAATAAAGACGCTATGAACAAACAAAAAAGTCAAGGTGTATTTGCCAGAATGTATACGGTACTTTAGATGGTTACAAATTGTTGGATGGATACAAATTGTTGCTAAAAATTGTCCTTTCAAGATACACCAGACCTCTCATCTGACAGGGCACAGAGGGATATGTTAGTCAGTACATGAAAGTTTCTTTTCACAGTATCATCTAGCACCAGCAATGATGCCCTGAAACTTACCAACTTCCCTCTATTTGAGCTGGAAGTTGTATCTCCAACCACATAGCTAAGTGAGGCAGCTACCAGAGCTGATACAGAAGTCACAGATCTGAAAATAAGGAAGGAAAAATGCTGGATGCTGGGATGATAGGAAAGGATGAAAAAAAATCTGGTTCCTGGAATTAGAACTCAGTAAGAAGGTGGGTGGGCCGGGGCTAGAGTCTGACATCAGGTCAGCAGAGAAGCCAGGCTGAAATCTGACGTTAGAGCAGAGAAGAGGGAGATAAGAGCAGACACTAGTACAAACATCGAGTCAGCCTGAAGCGATATCCATAGATGGGTAACCCACACCAATTTTAAAGGCTTTGTTCTCTGCAAGACATATTTGACACTAGAAGTGACTTTTCATGAGGACAGGAATCAAAATTCTATAAGTAACAGGGATCTACAAACATCAATTGTTCCTGAGGAACTGAAATAGATGAATAGACTCTATTGCCTAAAATGCTACAAATATGACAGAGAAACACTTTATTTCACGGAAAAAAAATGATTTATTATTTAGACTCTCTCTGCTTTCTAAGGAGACTGCTCCTAACATGGGGCCTTCCTAATTGGAGATGATGGTTGAAGGTGAAGATGGGAGAAACTGTGAGAAGATTCATTTGCTTTACATGGGGGAGGGTGGTGGAAGTTCTGCAAGGTAAGAAAAGGTGGATTCAGTGAGGCTGTAGAGGCTGTAACTTGGGGGCATCTAAGAGTGAAAAGAAGTAGATGATGACTGCAGAGGCACTGGAGGGGCAAATTATTTGATTGAGATTTTTATTAATTTTTGCTGGATGGTGTTACCAGCTCTTCTCTTGCCTGTGACATCTTCAGTAAAGTTAACGTTATTCTCTAATACTCCATAGAACTGGATTGACTTTTGGAGATTTGACAAAGAGATAAGTCCTGCTCAAAAGGGAGAGAAAGGAGCAATGATATAAGTTACTCCTGGAGGCAGAATCATATTTGAAATATACAGTAAAGCTCTTTTATTCTTTAGTCACAATAACAGGGGATGCTGATCACAGAGTTCTGAGCCATGTGTACTCTGGGTTGTAAATGATCTGAAAACTACTGAAGTCACTACTTCACAGGTAGCCTCAAAATTGCAGAGGACCAACATAAAAAGGATGATCTTCTCACCTTCAAGTCTCATTACTTTGAAATTAAGGGATAAAATAGTCCAAATTTGAAACAAGAACGGAAATTATTTTTCAGAATTGAGTTAAATTTAATAATACTTCAAAGATTGTCAAGATACCGATCACTGTTATTAAACAGCAATTTGATCTTAAGCCAACCATGTACCAACTCTGGTCCCAAGTTTTTTCTTGAGAAAGATGAGGGGGATGGGCTTGGGAGCACACATTCCCCTTCCAGCTCTCACAACCCGTAATGTCATGGGTCCAACCCCATCTCACTCTGACTCTAAGACATCAGTCTCTCAGATTTTTAAGTCAGATTCAAGTCCTTGGTCTCGGGGCAGGACAGGAATAAAGACGCAGACGTAGAGAATGGACTTGAGGACACGGGGAGGGGGAAGGGTAAGCTGGGACGAAGTGAGAGAGTGACATGGACTTATAAATACTACCAAATGTAAAATAGATAGCTAGTGGGAAGCAGCCGCATAGCACAGGGAGATCAGCTCAGTGCTTTGTGACCACCTAGAGGGGTGGCATAGGGAGGGTGGGAGGTAGACGCAAGAAGGAGGCAATATGGGGATATATGTATATATATAGCTGATTCACTTTGTTATAAAGCAGAAACTAACACACCATTGTAAAGCAATTATACTCCAATAAACATGTTTAAAAAAAAAGTTCTTGGTCTCACCCATCAGAAAAAGGAACATCATTAATAAGACAGATGGTAGGCTCTTTGTCGATATATAACTGGTTTATTGAACGAGCTCATTTCAGTGGGAGTTTCTGTTTTTCTTTATTCTCCTATTAATGTGTTCAATGCTTCTCTCTTGAAACTCTCTTTCTAGTCCCCAAATAATGTCTTCTGAAGATTCCATTATTTTCCTTTGCTTTCATTTTCAGGACTCAGCTGGATTTCAAACTCAAAACTTCTCTTCCAGGCATGATCTGCTCTTTTATTTCTCCTCCACCCCTTCTCCTTAGAGTAGATAGAAGTGTATTCTGGGTTTGGCATCTCTCCTCCTTCGCCCTCCCGAAGGTGTTACTCCACTTGGTATTGAGGGTCGGAAGGGTAAATGGGTAAGAAAGAAACGTCTGTCTCTTACTTAATTGAAATCCTCTCGCCATTGTGATTTTCTCTCTGTTGGGTTCTGCCACATATATGCCTGTTGCTGATCTGCATCAATGCCCTCTCAGTGATCAAGCATTCAGTTATTGCTCTTTCATAAGACAAGAGAAATTTCTTTGGGACTTCTGCAAGGCCATCCACACTGCACGATTCTCTGAAGTGAGCTTCTGGATCTGGCTCTACATCTTCCAACTCCTCACAGCTCTTAGCCCTAGCAGAGCATCCCACAGCCTCTTGGTGCCAGATCCCTACACCTCATAGCCCACTCTCTTGAATGGGGAACTGGTAATAAACTTCAGAACAATTTCTTCAGAGTCCATTTGGCCCATGGGAAGATCCCACATCTTTTTTTTCCCCTGCCTCTTTGACGTTCCAACCACTGTAAGTGTGGACTACTCCAACGCCCTCTCCTCTCTTTGCCCTGCCATCACTCTTCAAAAATTGTCTTTTCTGTGCTTATACACAAGGGGTACTTCACTAAGTCTTGCCTAGCCTGGTAACCTATCAGGGACAGTCTTCCCTTTTTCAGTGACCCTCAGTCTCTACCAGTGAATCTCAGAGCCCTCATTCACCTGATTTTGAAAAGGTGAGGGAAGTCAATGCATCCCCAAATATGTTAATGACTCTATTGCAATAACTATTGCTTCTCAAAGATTTCCATGTACTGCTCTACATTTCTCAGACTCCTTGAAGTTAGGCTAACCATGTGACTAATTCTGACCAATAGAATAGAAGCAGAAGTGGCATGTGTTACCAGGATGATCTTAGGGAACACACAATGGTAGAGCCACAAGATGGAATTAGCAGCATCTAGAAGTCCTAAAGGAGGTTTATGGTCCCAGTGGTTGGTTTTTCTTTTTAGAATGTGAAATTCTTAATGTCTCTTTGTCCTCAGTTTTGAGCTCTATTTGAAGGCAGTAGAAAAAAGTCATCCAGTTACAAATGTTATTGCCTTTGACTTCTCATTTGGTGATCTGAACACGAAGCTGATGACTCAACAAGGCCATGCAACCACAAAGAACATACTCTGTAAGGTTGTAATCCAATGTGTATGTGTTTCCTTCCATGATAGCTCTCTTCAGTTCAATAGCTCTCACAGACTTGGGCAATTGTAACGTCACCAGTCTGGACTGTATATCCCACAATCATGTACTGAAATGCAAAGTTGAAGTTTTATGTGTAACACCTATTAACTGAAATACACAAAGCAAGAAAAATTTGATAATGACTGCATTGTAAATTCTGAGAAGTTCCCATGTATACAAGGGTTATTTGAGTGATAACCCCTTTCATCTGTTCAACTCAGTAACCTGGTCAAAACAAATGTTTTTCACAGTACTTTACAAGGAGGTGCTTGACTTTAAAATTCACTTTTATCAGAGACATGGAGCCAGTTGGTTCCCATGGTGCTTTGAGTTCTTGTGTTCCTTCTTATTTGCATTGCTTCTTTATGGTGTCAGAAAGGAACAGAGTGAGAGCCTGCAGTATATGCCCTGAGGAAAGGACATTTGCTAGAGTTCCTTGTGAGTGTTTTTCTTTAACTGAGGTTTCCTAGCACAAAACCATATAAAGTACAAATGCCAACTTATAAGAATTTCACCCACAAACTATATTTAAACACGGCATAGTTACCAAATAAAATAAGACTACAGAAACGGCTTTACTGCTTAGGAGAAAAAAAAAAAGTATGCTTTCTGAAGTTAACCCACAATAGCACAGCTGACAACTTCAAATAACGGCCACAATCCTGTGAGCCTGTAACTCAATTTTACATAGGCTTGGTGTAGTGTTTCATGTCAGGGATAGAGTTTCTTTACTGCTTTTAATGGTGGACTTTAGAAGCCTTCTTCCTGCAATTAGTATAATGGAGGATATAAGAATGGAAATAGAAGACTTTTCCCCTGTTCACCCAGGCAATGAAAAAGTCTAAAATCATAAATAGTCCCAAGGTTAAACAGAGGTCACATAGATTATCTCCTTGACTCTATAATTGTGCTTGTGTTTGAGAGAATTTCCTGCTTAAAAATTATTCTGGTTAGATCACATCTTAAAAAGATAGACCCAGTCCATTGTCCACCGACGAATACATGGCCCTGGAGGAAATTCTCAGCTGTGCAGGAGTTACTGTACTTGCCATGGACTGTGTAACCTTCTCATCTCAGGGGGAGGCAGTGCACTTTCTGAAGACTTTGGCAGTCAATGCTGGCCCCTCCATAATTTTCCTTTTGGTCATGCCCACTTGGCTCCCAGGTTATCAGTGCATCTGTGATTCCTTGCTGTTCTATCTAACCCCGGACTATGAGTTCCCTCCACAGAGATGGTGCTGCAAGACTTCTTGACTCTCCAGCCAAAGGTTCTTGGCCTATAGCAATCTCTCACTTTAAAATATTGAACAAGTGGTGACAGTACATGTTTCTTCCCTTATCGACTTTCCAGATAAGTAACTAGTGTAATAAATTATTTAATCTTAAAGTTCTGAGGATTTCATAGATCATATGTTTCATGCATTAGCTACCACCAATGAATCTAATTTCAAGAAAATTGAAAAGATTCTAGTGCCCTGAAACTACACATTTCCACCTATTGGCCAAGGCTTGAAATTCCCATTCCACATTCTATTTCTTCATGGAGAGATTTATTATCTGTTAACAGTTAAATATTCTCAGGAAGACTGGCACTTTAAACTATTATTATTTATAAAAGTATAAGTAAGGACTCTTAAGGAAAGTAAGTAGAGTAGAAACATAATTTGGTCACTGGATTTCTGAGGAAAGTCATGCAATGAAAAGAGAGGAAGAGGTAAAGAATCAGAAGTTTGAGGGCGCAAAGGAATTTCATCCTGTTTTGTTTTTAATGAGTAGTATTTCTGTTCCAGTAATTCCAGAGAGCCTCAATCTTCATCTAAAACTAAGCACACTTTTTAACAGCTCTTTGGGAAAATACTTGGGAAGACGAGGGCTTTCTAAGGCATATCTTAAAATACAAAAATAGCCTACTATCAAATACCTACCGTGTTCTAGGGAATCTACATGAATATAGTCTCAATTCTCAAACAAGTCAAGAGCTCCCATTTTATAGATACAAAATCAAAGATTCAGAGACATTAAACAATAATTGGAAAAACAGAGATTCCAACCACATGATATACTGGACCACCTACTCCAATGCCACCAGCTTCACCACCTCCACCATAAAGCAAGTCTTCCCAAACGCAGCACTGTGCGTGTGATGGTAAATATGATCCTGTGTGGTTCTGATCCAACTAAGCACTTTGCCAATACTGCTGCTGGTCCTGACTCAGCAGTGCAAAGAAACTATATGCTGCCCTACCCTAGCACAGAACTCGTGCTCAGAAGCGATCCGAATAGAAAGTGGCATTAATATTAATATAAATCAATATCTTTTGAAACTCAGAAAGCCAGACCTAAGGAGCAGGCAAAGGCTTGCACTAAATCTGACTTTTGGTGCTTTGCACGTTCATGCCTAACCATCTAAGCAATTCACAGTCTCTGCTCCCAGTTGGTGCAACCCATTCCCAGCAGCTTGGATCAAGTTGGTGGTGAGTATCCAGTCATCAGAGCTGGAAATGGACTCAGCGCCTCTTATGAGCCAAATTATGACTTCATGCAAGGACTTTTTTTTTTTTTTTTGGTTTGTTTGTTTCTGTAGCTGTAATGATGCATTAAAGAGGAAAAAATGAATGAGAATAGTCAGTTCAACAACTGTCTTTGAGCACCTCTTATTGCAAAAGCCCCAGGCAAACTAGGCACTAAAGGGACAAAGAGATTTCAACATGTGCCCTCAAGAAACTTATCTAATTGTTGGCACAAACATTTAAGGGAAAATGGGCTGCACTAACCTTCCAGAATAAGACTATTGGGCATTCCACTTCCTGAGTGAAAGAACAATATTATCCATATTGAAATAATGTCTTGGTCTTCTCCTGAACCATCAAACACTTTTTTTTTTTTATTTGACAAAATTGACACCCATTGCACAGCAAGCTCCTACCAGAGCTGAGAGGTTTCCATCAGTCACCGACTGAGAGAATTACTGCTAAATCTCTCCTCAGATGCTGCCTCTCAACATCTTTGCACCCTTTGCTTGAACATAAGTGCATGTGTAATTCTAAGATTAATTTAATATCTACATTCCATATCTCTGCCTTATCAGCTCCCTCACCCCACCCCACACCCCCCCCCCCCCCCCCCCGGCTTGGTCACCACATCTGTCCACTTTCTCCACTCAAAGTACAATCCTGCCCATCACTGAGGCCAATTAATGTGATATAGAGTGACGTTTTCCTTTTCCTCCTAGTGGGCAACCTGGTCCTCATTAGGGCCAGTTAAATTAGAACACCACCCGAAAGTACATTTAAAGTTTGTTCTGAGAACAAAAGAGCAAATGCAGTGTAATCTGTCAGTTTATAAGCAATATTTTTGTTGGGTTTGCTTAACAAAGAAATTGCTGTTAACTCATAAATAAGCCATTAGCAAAAAGATAACTACCAATTAAGACATAATCTCCTAATCTGCTCATCTCTGTTTTGACCACAGAGTAAAAAGGTCAATAAATCTGTTGGTTGATCCACCATAGAGATAGAAGGAAAGCACTCAGGACCTATAATCAGGTCATTCAGACTCCAGAAGAAAAAGAAAAAATAACTTTTTTGTCTCAATTCCCTCAAAACTTTGCACTAAAAATCTTGCTTTGGGGTTGACTTCTTTGGTTTGTTGCCGTACCTCTCACTTGTTTTATGAACAGACATAACCTTAGGGCTTAGAGGCCATTTAGCCCAATTCCCTCATTTTACAAATGAAGAACAGGAGTCCAAGGGAGGTTAAGGGAGGCCCCCAGGGGTAGAGCTGGGCTGAGAACTAGGTGTCCTGACTTCAGCTGCTCCCAAGATTTCAGCTCCGTTGGCTCACTTACCTCTGCAGGAGAGGGGAGCGATGCTTAAGTTAGCACTACCCAGGCCAGTCACAGAAGTGTTGTTCCTGCAGAGCGTGACGACGTCAGTGCGGGCTGGGGGTCTTCCTAAAGGAAACCTACGGTGCTGTCCAAGCTAATCAAATGGCAGAAGACCCAAACGAGGGCGGCATGGAGGAGGAAGGGGTGTGGCTGGAGAAGAGAAGGAGACCCTAGGCCAGGACAGCTGCAAAATGACTGACATCCAGAATGGGACCGTGTGACATCAAGCTTCCTCTCTTTGGAGTCCCCTGAAAAAAAAATGTTTTAAGTTCTTCAGCTGCATATATTTGGTTCTCCGGCGCCCTTTGTGTTCTGGATAATGATTCTTTTCTTTTTCCTTCCCTACGTTTAAAAAGGGAAGAGGAAGGGGGATGGAAGTCGGGTACTGTTCCGACAGCTTCGCACCGTGCAGCCAGCTTGACGCGCTGCAGCCTGTCTTAGAGCGCCCCCTGCCGTTCCTATCATGGCTCTTTGTCTTAACCCTTCTAGGTATTCCATCGCAACACCTGAAAGAGGTTACTGCTCTGTGTTAAGTTCTGCTAATAGCAGAATGTTACCGCAGTATCTCTGCAGACACCGTGCTTCTGTATGCTGAGTGGGAAAAGCTTGGAAAGTAGCAAAATTAAGTTGATAAAAATTGTTTCCTGCAAGAGTACCTCCTAATTCAAGTGGAATGTCGCTCACCAGTGGGCTTAAATAAACCCTTAAACATCCACTTTATCATGAAAATGGCACTGTTTATTCCACTGGTAATATCTTGTGTCGAAATCTGAACAGTATTTCTTCTCTAATGGGAGTGAGACAGAAAGCCCTGCCAATCAAAGAGGAAAGAGTAGCCTGCATCAGACAGCAGGCCTCTGTTTTCAGGGATAAAAACCCATATTCATTCACACAGGACCACTGCAACTTTAGAAAACAATGTCACGAGGGAAAGAAGTTAGAGTTGCAAAAGAAAGTTCTCTGGGCGCTTTTTTTGTTTGTTTCATCTCTTTTCTCTCTCACTTTCTTCCCTTAAGGAAAAAAAAAAAAAGCAGGCATAATTTCTTGTTTGCTTAAAGGCTAATGTATATTTACAAAAGCATCCAAGCTATAGATTGCTTTGAATTTAGTAGATCTTAGATATACAATAGGGTTACTGTGTTTCAAAGGATTTGGCCACCCATCATGACCCACTATTCAGTCTGTCATCCATGAATCTAAACACAGGCTCTCTCAGATAGTTCCAGATGCCCAAGAACCTTATACATTTTTTGATACTACTTTCTGGTTACTGTACCTAAGAGGGAAAATGTTGCTGAGAGATATTCCACAGTGTCTCCCAAAGGGTTTTTAAAAAGTTCCCATCCACTTGCCATGCACAACCATACACACACACACACACACACACACACACACACACAAAACCAGGCTGTCTTTTCCCTTGTCAAGTACCCATTTTTTTATCAGTAGATATAGATTAATGCTAGAAGCTGATACAATAAAAATGGAGCAGCCCACAGTGGGGAAAGTCTTCTCACTGCAACCTGATGAGAAAGTCTTCTCATGCAATCTGATGAGGATTTGGTTTGCTATGTAACTCTTTTTTAGAGCAGCTTCTAATCAGCAGAAATAAAGTTTCTTCTAATACGGTAATAAATAAACGACATCTATAGAACTTTAGAAGCATGAGAATATTAAAAGGAAAGAAAGAAAAAGGAAAAATGACTCCTGAACTTCTATGCCAATTAGTCAGTCTCCAGCTACATTATTAGTTCCTTCCCCTTGCCTCACCAAAAGCTACATCACCAGTCAGGTTTCCCAAAGAATCCCCTTCCTTTCCCCCACCCCTGGATCAGGGGATTCATGGAATTCACCAGTTTCCATAAAATTTCCTTCTACCATAGAGCAGTGTAGAGCAACATTTCACGTGGAACCTTCTTGCTCCTCAATTTCACTCATGAAATCCTCTTGATCTAATACAATGCAAGAAGAAAATCACCTATTCTGCCTGAAATTCATTTATTTATCTGTAATATAGGGCCATTGCCTCCTCTACTATATTCATAATTGTACTGGGGCTGACCAAAAGGGAAAACAAGAGCATTTGTGTTCCCCATGATCCCTTATAATTTTATGGAATAGAAGGAGTTTTGTGGCACTACCTAATTATTCCTCAAATATCCAAATATCCAAATCTAAAACATCTAGAGTATCCAAAACATCTAATAACCTCAAGTGGGTGAAAGCCTACCTTATTTGGAAAATATCCACGAGAGGAAGAGGGAGAGACCTCACATCCTTATTTTAACCTGTTGCTAAGTCTAAATATCCCCAACTACCAGAGTCTAAGCTGAATTCTTCCTAAGCATTCTTCTTAATCAGCTCAGCACTGGTTATTGGAACAGAATTTGACATCATGATTAACTAGCCCAGTGATGATTGTTTCTATTTATCACTACCAGGACTATTTGCAAAATTAAACTTTTAATCTATCACTCACTTTCATCCAAATGATATCAGAAAACATTCTGACCCACTTATTCACTGAAACTCTTTAATTATGGCCAGGTGTTCTCGAGAAATTACTCTTCTTTCTCTAACTTTATCACCCACAGCTTTCCTTCAACCACCCAACCTTTAACCACCTCCAGTGACATGGAAAAACTAATGCTCCAAACATATCACAATGATCCATAACTCTGTCTTTACACATGCTGTTGAACTCCTATGCATCCTTCAAAACCCAGAGTTCATATCATATGAAGTGATTGTGAAGCTTCTCCTGACTCCACCCCTAAACAAAGGCTTATCCCATCTCCTCAATGTTGTTTCTGCATCCAATATGCAAGAGTTCCTCCATGAACATCCTGCATAAGAATTACCCAGAGTGCTTGTTAAAACTGCAGAATCCCAAGCTCCATCCAGTTCTGCTAAATCAGAAACTGAGGCAGAGGCTCAGGAATCTGCATTTACTAAGCTTCCCACCCTCTCCCCAGTGATCCTGATACAGATACAGACAGTTATTTTATTGCCCACATAATTCTGAATAGCACCTAATATTTATTAAGCGCCTAGGTTGTGCCAGCCAGTGGTCTAAGCACTTCATACGTGTATTAACTCTTTCATTATGACAATATCAACTCAATTAAATACCCCAATTATCTTTATAAGAAGAGAATTTTTTTTTTAAAAATAAATTTATTTATTTATTTATTTTAGCTGTGTTGGGTCTTCATTTCTGTGCGAGGGCTTTCCCCAGCTGCAGCAAGCGGGGGCCACTCTTCATCGCGGTGCGCGGGCCTCCCACCATCGCGGCCTCTCCTGTTGCGGAGCACAGGCTCCAGACGCGCAGGCTCAGCAGTTGTGGCTCACGGGCCCAGCCGCTCCCCGGCATGTGGGATCCTCCCAGACCAGGGCTCGAACCCGTGTCCCGTGCATTGGCAGACAGATTCTCAACCACTGCGCCACCAGGGAAGCCCCAAGAAGAGAAATTTTTATCTCCATGTACACGTTGATTAACTTCTCTGAGATAAAGTGAAATTAGGAAACATTCCCAAGAGCACATAGCTAATAAATGGCAAAGAAAAGATTCAGAACCAAGCAGTCTTGACCCAAAGCCCATCACCAAATCATTGGGTTTTACCATCTTGAAAATATTTGTTTATTTTCTGTCTCCTGTACTAGGCTGAGAATTCTTTCAGAGCAGGAATTACATCCTTTCATCTTGGTAACAGCAGCACTTATCATAGTGCCTGATAAAATCAATAAATATTTATTGAATTGCTTAAAGTGTAGAATAAACCAAGATACCATGTTTTTGCCTATGGATAATAATATCAGTGAGGTGAAAAAACCTTCATGAACCACAAAAAACAATAAATAAGTAAATGTGGCAGTGCTTTGGTGAAACACCAATGAGATTATGTCTGGTTTTCATTTAAAAACATAAGTAGTATAATAAATACAGTTAAATTAATTCATACCAGAAACAAAATCCTCCTCGGCGTCACCTTGTAAACTTTAATATTGCAGAAGGCAGAGCTGGGGACAATGAAATGGTCCCCAAGGAATTACTAGTGACTCCTCAAACCATATTTCCCATCCCTTGGTCTAGGTGTAATGTCAAACGATTAAAAAATACATAAGGTTATGCAGCTGCTTCATTTTGAGGAATGGTATATAATTGCACTCTTCCTTATCAAACACCTAGAACCTTCAGCCAAACAGCTTGAATAAGTAAATTTTCCCAAATCTTTGGAGAAAGATCCAGCTCTACAAGGGTGGTAACACCTTTCAAGTTAGGCTCCGCTCCCTCAAAGGGATATCCTATGCATTCATCCCTTTCCCCAACGTGGGGTATTGACAGGTAGACCCAAGTGCATCAGAAAAGCCACAGATGTTACCAACTACTTCCTCAGAAGAAGAAAAATAAAAGGTCTGGACTCTGAACTATTAAAAACTGGCATGTTTTTACATAAATGTTATCAGAACTTACATGCTGTGTCTACACTTAGCCTAAAAACCCAATGAAAACTGAAAAAATAAGAAACCATTCAGCCATATAGTTTGCATTATAGAGCATTATATACACAGATAACAAATGAGATGGTTTTCCATTTTTTTATCTAATCTGTTGTGTAACCTCTCACACCTTCCAAGCTTTGGCTCTCAGCCAAGGTCACAGGTATCCAATACAGGTGCACATCCCCCCCCCCACACACACAGAATGCTGATCCTGATGGGATTTTAGATTATCCTAAGTGGTTCTCCCACCTGAGCCAATCTGAAAACCCCGTCAAAAGAAATCTCTGGGCACCAGAATTAAACCCCCTTCTTGCTTCCAGACTTGCTGAGGAAATATTTTCCTCTTAAAAAAAAAAAAAAAAAAAAAAATATATATATATATATATATATATATATATATATATATATACACAATACCCTACAAGAGTGTATGTCATCTAAACTGTTCAAGTGTAAAGGATAGTTTGCTGGTGGTGACTTCAAAGTTCAGAGCAAACACTCAGAACAACATTTAAGGACAAGTTGTTACCAGACACGTGTGTAACACTGTGGTACACAGACCTGCTCCGTTACTGACAGCTTGCTTTATATGCTTACAACTCCAGGATGCTCCGGAATTTTGGTCTTTTTGGGCTAAGACCAAATTTCAGACAGGGTAAGAAGTGGTCCTGCGAGTGCAGAGAAGAAGAGTTGCCAGCCTTCCCATTACTTTTAGTGGTGGAACATTGATTTCCCTTTCATTTCAAGAGGAGTTATGAAAATGGTGATGAAAGATGCGGCCATTGTCAGCTCCTCCAGGACCAACAAGAAAAACTAGAGGTCTCACCACCAAAAGGAAGATTTTGCATGATTTCTGTTTCCTTTTGCGATTTGCCTACATATTCCCCTGCCAAGGAATGCAACACTTTACAAACAGTGACATGAGGACGTAGCTGGACTTTCCAGTGGAAGTCAAAAGTGGTTTGCTTTGGACTTGCTAAGGGGAAGCACTCTGTGTTCAGTCTCATCGCTTTGCTCAACCCTCCGTCAAAGGAAGCCTTATCCCCAACTTTCAGAACCGCAAAACATGAAACCATTCATCTCTCGCTTTAGAACCTTGTCTGGGCCACTCAGCACCCCTAACGGAGGCATGCGTCTCTCCATCCAGCGAAGCGTGTTTCTCCGAGCCAAGCACATTTCTATAAATGCTTCACGTGGGAAGGAACAAAACCAGTAAGTCAGAGAGCTGACTCAGAAATGATTAGAAGTGTTTCCTTTCCTCCCCCAGTAGTGATTTGCCTGTGCGATCGCTACGCAAGGCTGGGCTGACTGTCAGTAAAGGACAAAGTATCTGGCTACCAGTATCATGACTGCCCAGCAATGAGTCCTTATGGGCAAACTCCAGATGTTTGGGAACCTATGGCCAAGCCTCATTGAACTTTCTCAACAAGGGAAGCCAGCTGTGAGGGCCATCACTTTGGAAGACTGGGATCCATCCCCCTAGCCCCGGCCCCACATTCTGGACAGCAGCCAATGGAACTCAGGACTTTGGACCCCTACATACTGTGTCAGTCAATCAGCAAAGACCGAGATCACTTATGCCTGGACCAAACAGCACCAAATTTTTCAAAGAGCCACCACTAAAAATAACCTTTGCATTTATAAGATAGTGCAGCATACAAAACACTTTCCAATGCAGTGTGCTCTTTCAGTCCTGACAACAGCATTGTTAGGTCACCACTAGCCTTGTCCTCATGGACACATGAGAAAACTCTGCCCTAGAGGAGTTAAATGCTGTGCCCAAATCACAGATGTTAAGAGACACACTTAGGCCTGGTGTCTTTCCACTACCCCTCAACTATGAACATTAACTAGAAACCAGTTCCGGTGCCCTCCTTGGAAGAATCCCATGCCCCCAAGGGTGCTGCCAAGTTCCGTGGGAATCACACAGTGGGGCATGGGGGTGACGGGGGGTGTTACAGGAGGGGAGGGAGAAGGCCCTGTGGTTACATGCTTATCCAGAGGCAGCCGGACCCCCTGGCTGCCGCTGCTTTAGCACCTGCCATCAGGTAGATCATTCTTGGGCTTCCGTGTCTAGTCCTCCTTCTCAGGAGAATTGGAAGGTGAGAAAAGACTTGTGTTCGTGGCAGAGTGTTTAGTGCATTCGCTCTGGAATCAAAGAGACCAGCTTGGAATGCTAGCTCTGCACTTTTTGCTGTATGACCTTGGGAAGTTTGGTCTTCTTTGTTTTTTTCATTTTGTTTCTTTACCTTCACTTCCATGTTCTCGCCTGTGACCCAGAAATAACTACAGTGCCTACTTCAAAAGGTCATTTTAAGAATTAAATTATAGTGAAAACAAAGCCACATATCACCTGGCATATGTAAACACTCAATAATAACTACTAATATTGTTACTGTTATTAATTGTATATTTATAAAATACTTGGAGACTAATTTTGTTCCAAAACGTATATACTCATTTCCTATGTGAAGATGGCCTGATAAGCATTAGTGGAGTGCCCGGTACTGGACTAGACCCCAGGGTCAGGAAGAGGCATTGGACACAGTCTCTTCAGTAGCGAAAGGAACTCCAATATAGCAGGCGCTTGATTTATAGGAAGAGGAAGTAGGCATTAATTACAACTGAGAGGGTTTTGTTTTTAATTGTTCAAAATCTGGAAAAGGAAGCTTCAAGCAGGCCCATGCATGCATGCATTACACACACTGAGTACCTCCAAGCCCTGACAGTTCCGGATCTGTCACCTTTTTCCCCAAAATAATGCCTTACTTCTGTCCCATTCTCTTGGGCTTTTGCTAAGTGACTAGCTATTTAGTTTGAAAAAAAATTCACACTGAAATGTGAGTAATTTCAGTTTACTGCTCTTAGAAAATAAAGTTGAATTTGATTGGAATACCAAAATCTCTCCACTATAGGAGCTTCAGATAATACTGTTCCAAGGAGTGGATATCGGGTTGGGGAGATGGAAATTCATTCCTTCATTTATCCAGCCAGCCGACCAGCCAGCCAGGCATTTGTTCAACAAATGTGCCAGGTTATAGGTACTGAGCAGCACAAGCATAGCCCTGACTTCACTAGACTTACAATCTAGCAAGAGCCTCAAACATTACTCAAGTGATGTAACAAAGAACTAGGTACAAATAGTGGTAATGGTGAAAAAAATAGGTAAAATGTTAAAGGAGGGGGCAGAGAGCATTCATACATAGAGTGATGTCAGGAAAGCTCTCTCTTTATTTAAATGAAGTCTATGTATGAATTTTTTTTTAACTTCTTATTTTATATTGGTGTATAGTTGATTAACAATGTTGTGTTAGTTTCAGGTGTACAGCAAAGTGATTCAGTTATACACATACATGTATCTATTCTTTTTCAAATTCTTTTCCCATTTGGTTTGTTACATAATATTGAGCAGAGTTCCCTGTGCTATATAGGTCCTTGTTGGTTAAATGGATGAATATTTAAATTGAGGCTTAAAGAAGGAGCCAAGTCAATCATTTTGCAATGCAGACAAATATCAAATCATTATGCTGTACACCTGAAAATAATATAATGTTATATGTCAATTATACCTCAATTTTTAAAAATTTTTTTAAAAAAGAAGGAACCAGCCCTACAAAGGAAAGGCTGGGAAGCAGGTGAAATGGCAGCAAAAAGCCCAAGGAAAAAGAAAATGGTTTGGATTCTAGGACTCAAAAGAGACTCACACTGTGAAAGCTTGGAATGGAGAGCCAGGGAGAGATCACACATCACCTTGTAGATCCTGGAAGGAGTTTGGATTTTCCTGAAGGACTTGACCAGGAAAGCTTTCCAGATCCCTTACATGTATTGGATGCTTTAATATATATTTTTATTTCAAGGAAATGTAAATTCATTTTTCATTTAGGACAAAATCTTAGTTCTCTTGATTCTTGGCCAGCACCTTCTCACTCCTCTGTAATTTCAGACTCCTGCCCCTGCCCCGCACCCGGCTCTGGAAAGAGTACAGGGTGTCTTCGTTCTGGTGCTGGCACTGCAGGGCGCTGGCACTGCCGGTAGTGTGACCTTGACCAAGTCCCTGCCATTGCAAGCCTTGACTCCATCAACAAAGGAGGAGGGGTCAGAAGATCTCAAAGATCCTTTTGGCCCTAAATTAATTTGATCAAACCTGTGGAAAAAATGGTCTTACTCTGTCAGAGCTTAGTACTTACCCTTCCTGCTGTAGGCACAGTTTGGGATGTGGGTTAAGAGTCTGAACTGTGGTGTCAAAATCTAGACTCTAATCATGACTCTGCCTGCTAACTTTTCAATCTTGAGCAGCCAGCTTTATCTCCCTAAATCTCCTTTTCTCTTTCCTCACCTGTAAAGTATGGAAAATAGCCATACCAGCTTCATAAAGCTCTTAGGAAGAACCAGCGGCATCGTTGTCACTATGCCATCAATATGCACCGGGCTTCCCGTAACAGGATGGCAAGACTTGGGTTGGGGAAAAATAATGCATATGAGACTTCAGGCATAATCCCAAGCAGATCTTTGGAACCTGCTCTCATGAATCAGCATCTATTATGCCAAAATTAAGGGTGAACCAACATGAAGTCAGGCTGGATCTGTTTGGAGCCCAGAGGTAAAGTCTGGTCTGGAAACTTGAGGCCGTTGAAAGGTTTTTCAGCTGAAAAGGTATTTGCTCGCTTGATGTGAAACACATGGTCCATTGGGAACCTCAAAAAAACACCAGCCATCCACAGTTCCCATCTCATGTGTGTAAGGAATGAGAGCGGGTGCTTGGACAAAGCTTTATTCTATTAGATATAGTCATTGCCAGCAAAAAAATGGAGAAGAAAAAAACAATTAACTTCTAACATGAGCTAAATCAAATAAGCCCACCAACCTCTTAGTAAAATATACAGGCTTTAAGCCAGGCTGTCCTGACACGTGTTTAAAGACTACCCAACTTTCAGAGGAATTGAATAAATAGACTTCAAGTCATGCGCTCTTGGGAAATTTTCAAAAGAGTAAATGCTATTAGATGGCATAGCTTTCCTCCTCCTGTTCATAAAAAAATCACAGAATCACAGGGTTGGAAGAGAAATAAGAGGTCATCTCACCCCAGCCGGATTTCTAACACAGTTGTGTCAGAAGCAAAACGATTCTGGGCAAAATGATCCTCAAGTTCAAATTCTGACTCAACCGCATAACCAGATGAGAAGAAATCTGAAGGGGAAGTGGAGACGAGGGGGCAAAAGAAGAAGCCCAACTGGGACAACTTCTTATTGCAAGAACTTATTAGTCAGCCTCACTGTGTGCAATTCTGAGAATATTCTGCCTTTGTAAGTGCTTCCTTGTCAAACACATCTTATGAAATCATCACATATGTTTCCTGAACTTGGCTCTGTCCAGGTATTAGCCATGTGGAAAGTTAAGAAGGAATGAGGTTGGGAGGGAGGGACATAGGGCCAGAGGGTTTTCAAATCCAGCTCCATTCCTGACTCTGTGGCAAAGGAACAGAACGACAAACAGGTATTGACCAAAAAATTAGTGAATAGGGTATGGGGTATGGGGCTCTACTAAGTGAGGATTACTAGGTTTAAATCCTGTAGACAAAATATCTATGATAAGTTGGTTATCAATTTGTATGTAGTCTATGGTTTATATGTTGGAAAGAAGGAGGGACAGAAGGAAGGAAGGGGTGGGAGGAGAAGAGGGACGGAGGGAAGGGGAGAAGCAGGGTGGAGGCAAACAGGTAAACATGCAGAAATACACTAAAATATGAATTAAACAGTACACGCCTTTATTGAAGGCGAGACCCTGCACTTTATGCTTTAAATATCTCATATTCATCCTCAGAAAAGTGTAAGCTATTTTTCCCATTTTACAAACCAAAACACTTCACAGTTTGGTTTTTTTTTTTTTTTATAAATTTATTTATTTATTTATTTTTGGCTGTGCTGGGTCTTCATTTCTGTGCGAGGGCTTTCTCTAGTTGTGGCAAGCAGGGTCCACTCCTCAACGTGGTGCGCGGGCCTCTCACTATCGTGGCCTCTCTTGTTGGGAGCACAGGCTCCAGAAACGCAGGCTCAGTAACTGTGGCTCACGGGCCCAGTTGCTCCGCGGCATGTGGGATCTTCCCAGACCAGGGCTCGAACCCTTGTCCCCTGCATTCGCAGGCAGATTCTCAACCGCTGCGCCACCAGGGAAGCCCCACTTCACAGTTTTTTTTTAATTACTTCAGAAGTTTTGAATAACTTTTTTTCTCTTCTCTTTTTGGAATACGGAAAGATAGTTTTGAAAAGATAAAACAAATGTTTACTGCTTATTGTTGGTCTGTGGATGTAAATGCAGTGAACGAGGCAGCTGACCACCCAGAAGACAGAGGACTCAGAAGGAAGACACTAAGGAAAATGCAGAGCAGGACTTAGCCGCGGATGGGCGCACACAAGAGACTTGGAGAATTCAGCAAAGGTTGCCAACTTGGCAGAAATCCCGTCCTTACCCTACTCCCCTCTCTGCACACAGAAGTGCAGCTCTCACCTCTCTGAAAAGGGTAGTTAAAATTCACATGAAACCTCTCTCACTCAACCTACTCCTAGATGGACTATTTCATCTAAGTCAGCTTGTCACTGCCACTTACGGAGAGCCTTCTTTTGTAATATAAATAACATTTAAACATACATAGATTTCCGTTTTCAAAAAAAAAAAAAAAATTGCCTTGTACTTTGGGATTACAGTGGTGGAAGTATTTACAAGAACAAGCTTGTAACAACAGAGAAGCAACAGAACAATCTTCTCTAACTGGGAGGGAAGTTCCTCGTTTTTCCATAATGGCATCTACATTACATGTCCAGATGCATGGCCAGATTTCTAGCTCTACACCCCAAAGCATCTGATTTTGGCAAGCTGAGATCAAGACACACAACTGAAGCCAAAACTGCGTAGGAGCCATGTGAATAAGGACCAAATCTCAATTAGCAGGTCAAGAAAGAAACTAATCAATTAGCAGCCTGGCGTTCTCCAACTCACCAAATTAAGATGCCTTTAAAAGCAAAACTGATCTTTGTAAATCAACTTTCCCCTCTGGTCCCTCCTCTGGGAGGTTAGATATTATAAGAAAATAATTGTATGAATCATCTATATTTCTGGAAAATACTGAGCACCTCCAGGTGTGACACAGATGGTGGAAAATAAAGGGGTAAAAGCAATTTTTCATGAATAAGGCACACACATCCATGCACTTGCATAAACAGCAAATCCTACTTACTTCCTGGCAAGACTCCCCACCTGTCCACCAAGGCCATCAGCAGTACCAGTGTCCCCATGCCCCACACCCAGTAAAACTGTCTAAAGGGAGAGAGGAATCTAACAAATGCAAAAAAAAAAACAAAACAAAAAACGGTGCCCCAAAAGGGCTCTGGAGTCAGATTGCCTGGATTCAAATACATCCCATATGGGATGTATAATATTGGATAAGCAACTAAACATCTCCAAGCCACAGCTTCTTCATCTGTAAAATGGGCATAATATTAGTATTTCCCTCTAGGAATTGTGAAGATTGCATTAATGTCTGAAAAGTAACTAGCATGGTTTTATAATAACTATAATTGGAATATAACCTTTAAAACTTATGAATCAGCATATTGTACACCTGTAACTTATATAATATTTTCCATGAACTCTACTTCAATAAAAATACATAAATAATTTCCTTTAAAAGTAGCTAGTATGGTACCTGATACCAAGCTTTGTAGTTTGAACATAATTGTTAACCTGCACTTTTCCTACAAGGAAGAAGGAGAAGGAAAAGAAGAAGAAGGGGGAAGGGGAGGAGGGGGAAGAAGAGGCGGGGAGGAGTGGGGGAGAAGGAGGAGGAGAGGAAGAGGAAAGAGAGAGGGAGAGAGGAAGAGAGAAATAGGGAGAAGGAGAAGAAGAGGAAGGAAAGGAGAAAGGGGAGAGGAGGTTGGGGGAGGGTAGTTTATCCCCTTCCTCCTTCCATGATGCTGGAGGAAAATTTAGCTGAAGATCTTTCAGAGTGTGTCACAGCCAGCAAAAGTGAGATGCTCTTTAAAAGAGGGAAGCCAGGAAGAAAGCTAGGGAAGCTGCACTCCCTGAACATCGATGACGTACCAATGATTATACACACATCACGTCACTTTCTGAAGAAGCACGCACTCAGGAACCTCAGTGACCTGTTGCATGTCACATTGTCAGTTGAGCAGCAGAATTGAAATTCAAACTCAGGTCTATATTTCTCTCAAAATCACTTTCTTCCCATGTCACTACCCTAAAACATTCACCCCCAGCCGAGGTAGCAAATTTGATCTGAAAAGTATTCACATGGTTTCTCTCGTTCTGAGTGTGCTATCCTGCCAGACAACGCTGGCAGAGAAATACTGAAGCTGCAATATTATTTCCAATTAGTATTGCACAATCTCTACTTTCAACTCAAACTCCGGTTGACATACCAAGTAGTTGTAGATTTTGGTGGTGGTGGTGATGGTGGTTTTTCAATGTCAGACTCTGGTCTAAAGGAGGAATTCAGCTTCTTAGGAAACATTCTGAATAAAGGTTTAAGCTTAAAATAAGAGCTGTCTTTCCAGATAACTCAAACTCCACAGGTTTCAAATTAGTCTGGGTACCTGATGGCCTGCATGCCGAAGTGCGGAATAGCTGGAAGACCGATTTTTGTTGATCCAGTTAGGAAGGAGGTGAGCAAAACGGTGGAAGAGGCGCTTACTACACACAAGGCCGTCGGTGGATTCCTTCCCCACCTCTCTTGCCCAGATTATTAAAAAGCCTCTGTGCTGACCTCCCAGCCTCTGCTCTTGCCCACTTCTCATCTGTCCCCCACGTAGTGGTCAAAGCGCTATTAATATGCATCAAATCATGTCACACCCTTGCTCAAAATTCTTCCGTGTCTTCACACTGCCCTTAGAATAAAGTTCAAAATGCTTATGATGGGCTTCAAGACACTGTATGGTCGGCCCCAGCTTGGTCTTAGGTCACGCTGCTTATCCAGGTCTTCTAAACCAGGACCAAATTTGGTTTTCCTGACCAACTGTCACCAAATTCTTTCTGCCTCAGAACCTTTGATTACTGTGCTCTTTCTATCTAGAATGATCTTCATGATACCCTCCCACACTCCTACCCCACCAACACACACACCCATCCCCCCACACACACACAGCACTGTTCCCTCTTCCACCTCCTTCTCATAATTTAGGTCCTTGGAGAAGCTTTTCTAGACCCCCATCTAAAGTGCTGCTGGGACCACACATGACTTCATCCAAGCTCCTGCTTCTTCTTAGTCTTAGCCTTTTGTTTTCTTTATAATACTCATCACAGGTACCGTCTCCATCAGATCCTCAGTGCCTGGCACAGTACCTGTCACATTCTGGGTCCCCAATAAAATTTTGTTGGGCAAATGAGCAAATAAACAAAGATATATGGGACATGTTATTTTCATTTTGCTTTTCTTCAAATCTCTCATCACTCCCTGAAATTATATTATTGGTTTCTTTGCTTACTATTTTATTTTATTTTATTTTATTTTATTTTATTTTATTTTATTTTATTTATGACTGTGTTGGGTCTTTGTTTCTGTGCGAGGGCTTTCTCTAGTTGCGGCAAGCGGGGACCACTCTTCATCGCGGTGCGCGGGCCTCTCACTATCACGGCCTCTCTTGTTGTGGAGCACAGGCTCCAGATGCGCAGGCTCAGTAATTGTGGCTCACGGGCCCAGTTGCTCCGCGGCATGTGGGATCCTCCCAGACCAGAGCTCGAACCCGTGTCCCCTGAATTGGCAAGCAGATTCTCAACCACTGCGCCACCAGGGAAGCCCCTGCTTACTTTTTTATTGTCTGACTTCCCCACGAAAAAGTAAACTTTGTGAGAATAAATACTTTGCCGTTTTATCCGTGATGTCTAAAACCTGCCTGGTGCATGATAGGCTCACAGTATTTGCTGAATAAACGAATTAATAAATAAATGAATTCTTGAATCCCTAGTATCAAGTGCATGCCTAGATCAGGATAAATGCTTAATAAATGGCAACATACTCTGATTTCTTCTTATAATTTAATAACAATTCCATTTTGATCCACACGGTAGGTAAATTGATTTTTTGTATCGTCAAAAGCAATAACAGACTAAATTTTATAGATAGTTCACTTTCAAGAACAGGGAAGTATCTTTTGCATCACCAGGTCTTTACAGTGGTCCTCTGCTTCAGGTCCTGAATTGAAACATGTCCTCCTGGTATGAGGTTTTGGATCACTTTTGCCTTAAAGGTCCCCCAATAACTTCCCTCGAGGCCAATGATGATCAACCTTGGGAGATGTTCTTTTGAGAAATAAAAGTCATGTGTCCTTCAAACAGCTGTTTTCATGACCAAATCCCAGTTCAACTCTTTCAAGTATTGCCTATAACACTCACAAAAGAAAACAAATCTCTCTTGACACAATTTTGACAAAGTTCAATCAGATTATTCATGTTATTCCAACTTTTTTTTGGTAGAAAAGATAAACATGGTTTCTGAAAAAAAAAAAAACCACACAATCACAAAAGCACTACCCAGGCCCTTCCAAGGCCCAGCCCTGGTTTCCAGCTGCTCTCCTTTTTCAGCTTGGTTTAATTAAAGCTCCATATGTCAGCAACCCATCAGCCTCAGGTGTGATTCAGATTGCCCCAAAGCATCAGACAGCTTGCCAAACTACCCAAGCATGAGAGCACAGTTGAGAAATGTACTCCCTAGAACAAAGCCCATCATTACAAGGGAAAGGCTTGTTGGGAGGAGAAGGAAAGTGATTATCTCCATCCCTGCTTTGGATTTAGAAACATAACAAAGAGAACTTGGTTCAAATTCAGTCCGTGTCTTAGATCAGTGACAATGTTCTTGAGGGAAGCACAAGACTTCTGAAGTCTAACTCTGGACTTGGCTACCTCTCAAACTATGGTCATGGAATGCAAAAGAGGCTGAGAACTCTAGTGAGCCTGTACCCTCACACAGTAGAAAACTCACAGCATACTTGTTTATTCTTCTTCTTTTCCTCCTTGGTGTGTCAGATCTGAACTTTTTATAGTGCCTCTGGGTCTGTAGTTAGACAAAAAATGCAATTAGCTAATGGAGTTTGCTGGCTGCGGTAGCCAGAAATTGAAAGATAACTCCCAACATGACCCAGTCTTAGATGAAAGCCAAACTCCTGTGGGAGATGGGGAGGGAATTCTCTTTGAATAAACAGGGCCCTTGCTCAAGACTTGGAGCCCAGAGTGCACAAGCCCTCCAAAGACAGTGAGAAAGCATGGAAATGCTCCCCCAGTTCCACAGTATGGGATACTGGGTCCGCGGTTACATGAATGGAAAGCTTGGCTTAGCTCGAATTTTATTTCATGCAACTAAAACAGATGTAAAACAAAAGTGGTACCTACACAAAACCAATTCATTCATATATAATTCTGGAAATCGCTAAGTATCTTTCCTCCATCACATTTCCAAGAGCTGTAACCAGAAGTTTTAGGTATTGTGTGAAGGCAAGAGTAGCTCATTTACATTTATGTGATCTATGAGCTTTCAGAACAGTAGATTTGAGTGGCTCATGCTCTGGACTGAATGAATTGACTGGCTGTCTTCAGATCATGAAGAGAAAAGCTGAGCATCTGACAGCTCACAGTGATGCATGTGAGTCAAGAGGGATCTCCTGGAAGCAGTTTTTTTTTTCCTTTTAATTCTGATACCAGTTTATTCATGACACTTGGAGATTCAATTCCGAAATGATAAAGTCTGATATGCCAATTTGACATCAGAAGATAGCATCTATTATTTTTTAAATGTTGTAATTTTTACTCAGTAAGTTTTCCAATGTATTTAAGAGTTGACCTTTATCATGATTTTTTTTTTATCTTTATTGGCGTTTAATTGCTTTACAATGTTTTGTTAGTATCTGCTGTACAACAAAGTGAATCAGCTATATGTACACATATATCCCCATATCCCCTCCCTCTTGAGCCTCCCCTCCCACGCTCCCTATTCCACCCCTCTAGGTCACCACAGAGCACTGAGCTGACCTCCCTGTGCTATGCAGCAGCTTTCCACTAGCCATCCATTTTACATTTGGTAGCGTATTTATGTCAATGTTACTCTCTCACTTTGTCCCAGCTTCCCCTTCCCCACCATGTCCTCAAGTCAGTTCTCTAGGACTGCGTCTTTATTCCTTCTCTGCCAGTGGATTCATCAGTACCATTTTTTAGATTCCATGTATGTGCGTTAGCATACAGTATTTGTTTTTCTCTTTCTGACTTACTTCACTCTGTATGGCAGACTCTAGGTCCATCCTGGAAGCAGTTTTTATGGTATAAATTGCATCTTGAAGCATGCTGAGAAGCATGTAAAAAACAAACAAAAACTGAATCTCCTAGAGTGGCCTTGATGCACCGAATAAAGAGCAGTGTGCAACTAGATAGGATGGTTCATCACTGGGATGTGGGATGTGGTTCCTTAGAAAGTCCACGAAAGCTACCATGCTAATCAATACACTATAACATTTTCTTGATTCGACCTCATCAACAAATCAGTCTAATGGGATGGTAGCAAGATATAGTGGGAACTGTACTGGATGAATCAGGAGGCCTGAATTCTCCTCTTAATTCTATTCCAACTTGCTAGGTGACCTTGGGCAAGTCACTTTATATCTCTGTTTCAGTTTCCATATTTGAAAAATGAGAATAATAGCATCTGACCAGTCTACCCTAGAGAATTGAAAGAAGGTGATATATGCAAAAACGCTTTGGTCCTAGGTATATGCCCCAAAAAACTGAAAGTAGGAACTCAAACAGCATACCAATTATTATACCAGTCTTCTTCACAAGAACCAAAAGGAAAAAACAACCCAAATGTTCATCAGTAGAAAACTGGGTACGCAAAATGAGGTATATGCATATAGTGGAACATTAATCAGCCTTTAAAAGGAAGGAAATTCTGACATATACTATGATAAGTGAAAACATTATGGTAAGTGAAATAAGCCAGACATAAAAGAATAAATATCGTATGATTCCATTTATATAATAGAACAGGCAAATTCATAGAGACAGAAAGTAGAATAGAGGTTACCAGGACTGGGGAGAGGGGGAAATGGGGAATTATTGTTTTTTGGGCCGAGTTTCTGGGATGACGACAAGTTCTGGAAATAGATAGTGGTGATGGTTGTACAACATTGTGAATGTACTTAATGCCACTGAATTGTATACTTGAAAATGATTAAAATGGTATATTTTATGTTGTGTACCACAATCAGTTTTTTTAAATGCATTTGAAAACTAAAAGTTTGATACAAGTGCTAAGAATTAATTTTTAGAGTCCTAATGTTTCCTTGTATCAGTTCACCAGTGCCGCTTGTAAATGGAATCCCTTTAGGCATTATATGAAAAAAAAATTTTTTTTTAAGAGTTCTCAAGTTTTTATCACCTTGTTGAAGAAGCTTTTGATCACTAGGTATTACCTGTTGGAAGCACTGGGAAGACATATAACATAATAGCTAACTGGAAAATTTTCTTCACAACCTTTTAGCAAAACACTATTTTTCCTTAAATATCACTGTTCAATGACGTCTAAGAACTGCTATCAAGATAATTTAGAATCTGGGGCTTCCCTAGTGGCACAGTGGTTAAGAATCCGCCTGCCGGGCTTCCTAGGTGGCGCGGTAGTTGGGAGTCCGCCTGCCAATGCAGGGGACACGGGTTCGTGCCCCGGTCTGGCAAGATCCCACATGCCGCGCAGCGGCTGGGCCCGTGAGCCACAACTACTGAGCCTGCGCGTCTGGAGCCTGTGCTCCGCAACGGGAGAGGCCGCGACGGTGAGAGGCCCGCGCACCGCGATGAAGAGTGGCCCCCGCTCGCCGCAACTGGAGGAAGCCCTCGCACAGAAACGAAGACCCAACACAGCCAAAAGTAAATAAATAAATAAATAAATTTATAAAAAAAAAAAAAAAAAAAGAATCCGCCTGCCAATGCAGGGGACACGGGTTCGAGCCCTGGTCTGGGAAGATTCCACATGCCACAGAGCAGCTAAGCCCGTGCACCACAACTATTGAGCCTGCGCTCTAGAGCCCGCGAGCCACAACTACTGAGCCCACAAGCCACAACTACTGAAGGCCACGCACCTAGAGCCTGTGCTCCTCAACAAGAGAAGCCACTAATGAGAAGCCCGGGCACCGCAAGGAAGAGTAGTCCCTGCTCGCCGCAACTAGAGAAAGCCCACACGCAGCAACGAAGACCCAACACAGCCAAAAATAAATAAATAAAATTTTTAAAAAAGAGAGAGAGAATTTAGAATCTGTTTCAACTAAAATCAACCAGCACAGAGAAGTCAGGAGAAGACAGATCTCAAAGCTCCCACAGAGACACTTTTGTTCGTAGATGGATGCCAAATTGTTATTTTTAAGGGGGGAGATTTGAGCTGTCTTAGTTGGCCATCTTGCTGTGCATACTATTTTAGCCTGGACAATGATACCTTAAAGTTATATTAGAAAGTTTTGATTATATCTGTTCTTGGGGGAAGGGCGAGGGAGATAAGGGTATGGGGCAAAGCTTTTTTTATCTCTCACATTTTCTTCTTTAGTCTAAGAACTCCGAGGACAAGGTCTTTTTCTTTTCTTTCCTATATACCTTTATCAGAGCTGTAGTGTTCCACCCATGATTGATGAGGGATAAATCAATACTGCAAATTATTGAAATACTATCCAAAAAATATGGAAAGCTTACAGAAGAATATTTCATGACATCTATTATATTTTGAAATTTATAATAGATCAACTCCCATGCCACCCCACACAGAAAACACAAAAGAGGATACACCAGCATCAAAAGGGTCACTGTCTCTGAAAAGAAACCAAAAAGGTAATATTATATGAGGATAAGTTGGTCTAAATTATAACTTATGTTGTCTTTGAAACAAAGAAAATTTTAATATACTCCTCATTGTAAGGCTAAATAAACACTAGTTAAAAAGTAAAAGTATGGGGTCTTATTTCTAATTATGGGCCTTGCAGAGTTAATAGAGAGAGAATATTTAGCCACAATACCATACCCTCAGGGGATTCCTACTTGATAATCCTAGACAGTTGTGCAAAATGACACTATTTCTCTCTGGACACACTGGAGATGAGAAAAAGAGGTATTATGGTTACCAACGGGCAACTCTCTTAAGTTGTCAAGCTGTTATTAAAATAAGTCAAAAGACATTTATCTCAGTGCTTCCCACTAGCTATTTTACATTCGGTAGTGTATATATGTTGATGCTACTCCCACTTCTCCCCAACTTCCCCCTCCCACCCTGTGTCCTCAAGTCCATTCTCTATGTCTACATCTTTATTCCTGCCCTGCAACTAGGTTCATCAGTACCATTTTTTTTTTTTTTTTTTAGATTCCATATATATGCGTTAGCATACGATATTTGTTTTTCTCTTCCTGACTTACTTCACTCTGTATGACAGACTCTAGGTCCATCTACCTCACTACAAATAACTCAATTTCATTTCTTTTTATGGCTGAGTAATATTCCATTGTATATGTGTGCCACATCTTGTTTATCCATTCATCTGTCGATGGACATTTAGGTTGCTTCCATGTCCTGGCTATTGTAAATAGTGCTGCGATGAACATTGCAGTACCTGTTTCTTTTTGAATTATGGTTTTCTCAGCGTATATGCCCAGTAGTGGGATTGCTGGGTCATATGGTAATTCTATTTTTAGTTTTTTAAGGAACCTCCGTACTGTTCTCCATAGTGGCTGTATCAATATACTTTCCCACCAACAGTGTAGGAGGGTTCCCTTTTCTCCACACCTTTTCCAGCATTTATTGTTTATGAGGTCTGTTCTTAACTGGATGTGCCAGAAGTGCCATAAATTTCATTTCCATACTCCAAAAATGAAGACTTCTAAAGCATGGTACCTGATACGGCAATGGCCTCAGAATATAGCTGAGGACTGTTTAGAGACTATTGCCAGTTTCCTATTTCCTATATTATAGGAAAGCAGTGGTTTGGGCATGAAGTCCTTTAAAGAGCTCTAACTTGTAATGTAGAGTTTTATCCCAAAGTTATTCATTTTATCTAATTTAATCATAATTTGGGCCTTCCCTCTTCCTTGGATAATTCTGAATATTTTGGGTTGCTTTGGTTTTATTGCCCAGACACTGAAAGTTAAGAAGTATAGACTTGGTCATTCTTATAGCAATGAAGGCAGATTGTCATCTTTCCTGATTACCACTCATTCCCAACAAAAATCACTGAGATAATCTGTTGTACTGGTCCCAGCATATTGATGGTGATGGTCTCAGCTAGGAATGCTGGGGTCACTCGCCTGAGCTGTATTACTCTTAGCAAGTCTCATAGACATTTCTTCCACCGGGGCCAATGTTGTGTCTGGGCTCGTCCTTGTGGTTCTTACGATTGCAGGATGCACTTCAGCAAAAACCATTAGGGAACTTTGTGGAACAAAATTTATTACTCACAGGTCCTGCAGAGTATGCCCCAAAGCCTCACAGTGAGGTAGAGGAAGAGAGACACTGTGGACCTGGGGTTCTACATTTATTAGAGTCTGAGGCATAGGTGTTTAGGGTTTTGCAGGGTCCTTCATTATTGACTAATTTGAAGTATCAGAGCGGGAATTAGAGCACAGAAGAGTGAAGGTCACTAGGGTCACTAGGGTCACTAGGTTGCCCAAGGTTTCATGAAAGAACTTCATGGGTGTGGGTGGCCTAGTTTCTTATCTGGTTGTTTTGCTAGTAGCCATATCATACAACTGGCAATATGTTCAAGACAGATGTCTTTTGAAAAGAATGCCTTGGCAGTCAAAAGCTTAATGTCAGGCACTTACACTACATAATTGGAAAGGAAAAATTAATTTAAAAACAAAATTTTCTAGGTTTTAAATCCATCCACATTTATGCAAATCAGCAACTATAGCTATGCCTCTTTCATTTGCTAACACTTACTAGGTACCAGGAACTATATTATATTATATTACTCTTGCAATGATGATGCAAGAGTAAATAGGACACACTGTTTTTGGTAGGAGAGTCCTGGAAGTAAAGGAGCAATCACAATACGATGTGAGAAGTACCATGATAAAAGTAAGAAAAGAGGGAAGGTAAGCCCAAAGTTTGAAGCTGGAAAAGAAGTAAACAACAGTCTTATAGGAGATGCTAAGTAGTTTTACATTCTTCTGATGGCAATAGAAACTCATGGCAAAGTTTAGGAAAACAAAGACATTCTATTTTGACAGTTTTCAAACATACAGAATGGTTGAAAGAATTTTACAGTGAACACACATATGCTCTCCACTAAGATTCTGGGACTAATAATTTACTGTACTTTATCACATTTCTATTATCTAACCATCCCTCTGTCTATTCATCAAACCATTTTGTTCATGCATTTCAAAGTTAGTTGTAGATATCAGTACACTTCCTCCCAGACACTTCAGCAAGTATATCATTAGAGTTCAATATTTGTTTCCTTTGGGATAAGATTTACATATAGTCAAATCCCTTTCAAGATACAAGATATTACATTAAACCCAGAAAGATACTTCATCTCCCTTCCCAGTAAATCCCTGCCTCCACCCCCAGATGAAACAATTGTTGTTGTTTTTTCCACAACAGTTTGGTTTTGCCTATTCTATAACTTTCACTCAACTTAAAATTTTCCAGATTCATGCATGTTTCCATGTGTCAGGAGTTCATACCCTTTTATTGCTGAATAGTATTACAGTGTATGGATATACTACAGCTTTTTTGTTCTCCTGTTAATGGATTCCTGGGCCATTTCTACTCTAGGCAATTATGAATAAAGTTCCTATGAACATTATTTTACAAGTCTTTTGTGGACATATGCTTCCATTTATCTTGGGCACTATACCCCTAGTAGTGGGATTGCTGGGTGATAGGACAGGTGTATGTTTGGTTTTCTAAGAAACTTTCATAACTTTTTCAAAAGTGATTGTAGCATTTTACACCCCCCACCCAAAATGAATGAGACCTCCAATTGCTCTGCATCCTTGCTAACACTTGGTATTATCAGTCTTTTTAAATTTAGCCATTTGGGTCCATGTATAGCAGTAACTCGTTGTTTTAATTTGATTTCCCTGATGATTTAATAATGTTAAATGAGCTTTTTATGTATTTTGGATACCAGTCCTTTGTTAGATAGATGTCTTACAAATATTTTCTTCCAATGTGTACCATGACTGGTTGTTTCCTTAATGATGTCCTTTGATGAGCAGCTTTTCATTTTTATGAAATCTAATTATTAATTTGTATATAGTTATTGCTTTCTGTGTCCTGTCTATGGAAGCTTTGCCTATTCTAAATTGTGCCTACCCCAGATTGCAAAGATATTCTCCTATGTTTCTTTCTAAAAGCTTTACAGTTTTAACTTTCACATTTAGGTCTAGGATGCATCTTGAATTAATTTTTGTATATGGTGTGAAGTAATTCAAGGTTCATTTTTTTCCACATGAATTTCCTGTGGTTTAAGAAACACTTGTTGAAAAGATATTTTTCCCCATTGAATTGCTCTGCTGCCTTTATTAAAAATCAAATGACCACATAAAATGGAATTATACCTGGCCTACATCTTGGTCTATTCTGTTCAATTAACAGATTTATTATCCTCATGCCAGTACCACAGTGTCAGCTAGAGTTGCTTTGTGTTTTATTTTAAAATTTAAAATTTTATACAGCCAGGCCATTCTATGTCCTTTAAATTTTTAGTGTCCTCTTATAATCAAGCTTTATAAGAAGTTATCAGGACTTGGATACAAACTCTAGAAGACATCTTCCACAGAAATATTGGGACCAAAGGCACTGTGTTTATCGGTTTCTTCAATAGACCCTTTTGAAAATATTTTTAAATTTTTTATTTAGATTAAGAACACTTAATATGAGATTTACCCTCTTAATAAAGTTATAAGTGTATAATAAATTATTGTTGATTATAGTTACAATGTCACACAGCTGATCTCTAGAGTTCATTCACCTGGCTTAAATGAAAGTTTATGCCTGTTGATTAGTAACTTCCTATTTCCCCCTTCCTCAGCCACAGCAACCATCAAACCACTCTTTCATTCTATGAATTTGAGTATTTTAAATGCCTCATATGTTAAGTAGAATCATGAAGTATTTTTCTTTCTGTGACTGGGTTACTTCATTTAGCATAATGTCCTCAAGGTGCATCCATGTTGTCACATATTACAGATTTCCTTTTATTTTAAGGCTAAAGAGTGTATGTGTATACCACATTTTCTTTATTCATTCATCTGTCAGTAGACATTTAGATTTTTTAGATTGATTTCAGATCTTGGCAATTTTGTGAATAGTACTACAATGAAAACAAAAGTGCTAATATTTCTTCAAGATCCTAATTTAAATTCTTTTGGATAAATACCCAAAAGTTGGGACTGCTGGAACATATGATGGTTCTATTTTTAAATTTCTGAGGTATTACCATACTGTTTTCCATAGAGATTGCACCATTTTGCATTCCCAAAACATCTACTTAAGTTCTTTCCTTAGTACCATTCTTTCAAATAAAGTACTTTGGTACAACCCATAAAAGAATTATTTAAATGCAAATGAATTAAATGCTCCAATCAAAAGACTTAGGGTGGCTAAATGGATAAAAAACAAGACCCAAATATATGCTACCAACAACAGACTCACTTTAGATCTACAGACACACATAGACTGAAAGTGAGTGGATGGAAAATATATTCCATGCAAATGGAAAAAAAAAGGAAAGCTGGGGTAGCAATACTTATATCAGACAAAATAGTCTTTATTTTTTCTTTTTTTAATATTTTAATTTTATTGGAATATAGTTGATTTACAATGTTGTGTTAGTTTCACATGTACAGCAAAGTGATTCAGTTATACATATACACACATTCATTCTTTTTTAGATTCTTTTTTGGTATAGGTTATCACAGAACATTGAGTACAGTTCCCTGTGCTATACAGTAGGTCCTTGTTGGTTATCTGTCTTATATATAGTAGTGTGTGTGTGTTCAACCCAATCTCCTGATTTATCCCTCCCCCACCCCATGTTTCCCCTTTGGGAACCATAAGTTTGTTTTTGATATCTGTAGGCCTGCTTCTGTTCTGTAAATAAGTTCATTTGTACCTTTTTTTAGAATTAGATTCCATATATGAGTGATATTATATGATATTTTGTCAGACAAATATCAGACAAAATAGACTTTAAGACAAAAACTGTCACAGAGACAAAGAAATACATTACATAATGATCCAGTGATCAATTCAAGAAGAAGATATAACTGTTGTAAATGTACATGGACCCAACATAGGAGCAACTAAATACATAAAGCAAATATTAAAAGACATAAAGGGATATATTGACAGGAACACAATAATAATAAGGGACTTTAACACCTTTAAATATATCATGCCACTCCCTTCTGACCTGCAGAGTTTCTGCTGAAAAGTCACCTGATAGCCTATAGGAGTTCCCTTGCATATAACTTGTTGTTTTTCCCTTACTGTTTTTAATGTTCTCTCCTTATCTTTAATTTTTGCCATTTTAATTACAATATGTGTTGGTATGTTCCTCTTAGGGTTGAGCCTTTTGGGGACTCTCTGTGATTCCAGGACCTGAATATCTGTTTCCATTCCCAGGTTAGGGAAGTTTTCAGCTATTATGTCTTCCCCTTTCTCTCTCTTTTCTCCTTCTGAGACCTCTATTATGTGAATGTTAGTACACTTGATGTTGCCCCAGAGGTCTCTTAAACTGTCCTCATTCCTTTATATTCTTTTTTCTTTTTTATGTTCAGCTTCAGTGATTTTTACTACTCTTTCTTCCAGCTCACTAATCTGTTCCTCTGTATCATCTAATCTATTGTTGTTTCATTCTAGTGTATTTTATATTTTACTGTAGTTTTCTAATATTTTTGGTTCTTCTTTGTATTTTCTAACTCTGTTAAAAATTTCTAACTTCTCACTCTGTTCATTCAGTCTTTTCCAGAGTTCTTTGAACATCTTTATGATCATTACCTTGAACACTTTATCAGGCAGATTGCTTATCTCCACTTCACTTAATTCTTCTTCTGGGGTTTTATCTTGTTCCTTCATTTGGAACATATTCCTCTCTCTCCTCATTTTGCCTAATTTGCCATTTTAATTTTTATGTACTTGGTATGTTGTTATGTAGGTCCTTGGAGAAGTAGTCTTTTGTAGGAGATATCCTATAACTCCCAGCAGCGCATTCCCCTCTGGTCACCAAGCTATATGCTCTAGGGGTGCCCCCTATGTATGCTGTGTGGGTCCTTCTGATTTTTGAGGCTGACTACTGTGGGCAGTCTCGTCGGAATGGCTGACACCCAGTCTGGTTTTTTGCCAGGCTTTGCCTTGTGCTAAGGTTGCTGGCCACTGGTGGGTGAGGCTGGGTCATGAGGTGGCTTGTTGCAGAGCCCAGAACTGTCCCCAGGCTACAGCTGGCCCACTGATGGGCACAGTCAGATTCTAGGGTAGGTAGTGGTGGGACCGGGGGGTCCCAGAACTAGTGTTGGCCTGCTGGTGGGCAGAGCTGGTTCCTGACATGACTAGGTTCAGGGTCCAGGACGTCTCATAGCTGCTTTTGGCACACTCGTGGGTGAGGCTGGTCCTGAGGCTAGTGCCAGCCCACTGGTGGGTGGAGTCACATTCCAGGGTCACTGGCTTGTTGGCATATAATTGTCAATAGTAATCTCTTATGTTCCTTTTTACTTCTGTGGCATCAGTTGTAATGTCTCTTTTATTTCTGATTTTATTTATTTGAATCTTCCTTCATTTTCCTTAACCTAGTTAAAGGTTTGTTAACTTTATTTATCTTTTCAAAAATTCAGCTGTTAGTTTCTTTGATTTTTTGTTTTTCTAGTTTCTACTTTCTTTATTACTACTCTAATCTCTTTTCATTTCCCTTCCTCTGCTAGATTTAGACTTAGGTTGTTCTTTTTACAACTCCTTGAGGTATAAATTTAAGTTGTTTGAGATCTTTTGTAATACAGGTATTAATTGCTAAGAACTTCCTCTTAGTACTGCTTTTGCAGCACCTCATAAATTTAAGTATGTTGTTTTCATTTTCATTTGTCTCAAGATATTATCTAAACCCATTTTAATTTTTTTCTTTGAATGATTGTTTAAGAGTGTGTTGTCTAATTTTCACATATTTGTAAAATCTCCAGTTTTCCTACTGCTACTGATTTCTGGTTTTATTCCATTGGGGTCAAAAAAGATACTAGGTAGTAATTCAACCTTCTTAAATTTGCTAAGACTTGTTTTGTGACCTAACATGTGATCCATCCTGGAGAATGTTCCGTGAGCACTTGAGAAGAATGTGTATTCTGCTGCTGTTGGGTGGAATGCTCTGTATGTCTAAGCCCATTTTCTCTATAGTGTTGCTCAAGACATCTGTTTCATTATTGATTTTCTGTCTGAAGACCTATTATCAAAAGTTGGCTACTGAATTCTCCTACTCTTACTGTAATGGTGTTTATTTCTCCCTTCAGTTCTGTCAGTGTTTGCTTTACATATTTAAGTGCTCTGATGTTGGATGCATATATGTTTATAATTATTATATCTTCCAAGTGGATTAATCCTTTCATCATTATATAATGTCCACCCCTGCTCTCTTTTGGTTGCCATTTTCATGAAACATCTTTTCATTTTTGGCCTATGTTTGTCCTTAAATCTAAAGTGAGTTTTTTGTAGGCAGCATATAGTTAGATCCCATTTTTTAATTCATTCAGCCACTCTATGTCATTTGACTGGGGACTTTAATCCACTTACATTTAAACTAATAATTGATAAGTAAGGATTTAGTATTGCCATTATCTTAGCTCTTTTCTGTTGATCTTGTAGTTCTTTTGTCTGTCTTTTCCTCTCTTGCTTTCTTCCTTTGTCTTTGTTCGGTATTTTTTATTGATATGCTTTGATCTCTCGCTCTTTTTTGTCTGTGTGACTTCTATAAGTATCATTTTGTGTTGTTACCTTAGGGCTTACATGAAATGCCTTATAGGTATAATATTTTATTGTAAACTAATAGCACTTAAGTCCAATTGTATATAAAAACTCCATACTTTAACTCACTCTCCCCCCCCTAGTTTATGTCATTGTTGTCACATTTTAATTCTATTTCTATTTTGTATCTTTCAGCATATTTTAGTTAGTTATTTTTAATACTTTTTTCTTCAATACTTTTAATTTTTATACTAAAATTTAAACTGATTTATTCACCACCTTTACAGTAGTATAGTATTCAGTGTTTCTCTATATATTTACCTTTACCAAAGCAAGTCATACTTTCTTATGTTATCATGTTGCTGTTTAGTGTCCTTTTATTTCAACTTGAAGAACCCCCTTTAGCATTTCTTGTAAGGCAATTCTAGTGATGATGATCTCAGCTTTTGTTTGTCTGGAAAAGTCTATTTTTCCCTCATTTTTGAAGAACAGTTTTGTCAAGTATAACATTCTTAGTTTGAAGGTTTTTTTCTTTTAGCACTTTAAATCAATCTTCTGGCCTGCAATATTTCTGCTAAAAAAAAAAAAAATCTGCTCATAATCTTTTGGGAGTTTCCTTGTATGTGGAAATTGGCTTTTCTCTTGTTGTTTTCAAAATCTCTTTTACTTTGACAATTTGACTATAATGTCTCAGTGTGCATTTCTTTGAATTCATCTTATTGGATATATCTTAAGATTCTTAGATCTGGAAGTGCATTTCCTTCCCCAGATTTGGGAATTTTCAGCCATTATTTCTTTGAACAGCATTTCTGATTCTTTTTTTTTTTTTTTTTATAAAGAGAGCACCCTGCCCCAGATGCTTTACGCACGCCATAGCTTGCAGTGCCAGGAACTCTGGGAAAGAGGTGTTTTGTTGTGTTTTTTATAAATTTATTTACTTTATTTATATTTATTTTTGGCTGCGTTGGGTCCCTGCCACTGCGCGCGGGCTTCTCATTGCTGTGGCCTCTCCTGCCGCGGAGCACGGAGCTCTAGGCGTGCAGGCCTCAGTAGTCATGGCGTGCTGGCTCAGTAGTTGTGGTGCACGGGCTCAGCCGCTCCCCGGCACGTGGGATCCTCCCGGACCAGGGCTCGAACCCGCACCCCCTGCACCGGCAGGTGGACCCCCAACCACTGCACCACCAGGGAAGCCCTCTGATTCTTTCTTTCTCTCTTTTCTCCTTCTGAGGCCCCCATAATGCACTTATTGGTCCATTTGATGGTGTTCAACATGTTCCTTGAGCTTTCTTAACTCTTTTTCATTCATTTTTCTTTTACTCCTCTGACTGGATTATTTCCTGTGCCCTGTCTTGTGTTCATTGATCCTTTCTTCTGCTTGATCTAGTCAGTTATTGAGCCCTTCTAGTAAATTTTTCAGTTCAATTATTGTATTCTTTAGCTCCATGATCTCTCTTTGGTAATTTTTCATAGTTTTTATCTTTTTGTTAAAATTCTCCATTTGTTCATGAATTTTTCTCTTTACCTTGGTGAGCACCTTTATGAGTTATTTTGAATTCTTTCTCAGGTAATTCATATAACTCCATTGCATTATGGTTAGTTTCTGGAGGTTTATTTCTTTCTTTGGAACATTTTTGCTTGATTCTTTATTTTCCTTGACTCTCTGTGTTGGTGTCTGCTCATGAGACAAAACAGACACCTTTGTGGTCTTCATGAACTGGCCTCATACAGAAGAAAACTTGACCAGTCAGTCCAGCCAGAGAGTCTGGAGACTTCTACCAACTCTCTCCCTCCCCAGAGAGAAGCAGGTAGCTGGGGTTTTCGTGTATTTGTACTGTGCTGAGCCAGTGGGTAAAGCTACAGCATCTACCAGTCCAAAATGTTGTCTTTATTCTCCCCTATGGGGCTAGACTGTGCTAGACTTATTTGCACTCCAATACTGACAAGCCATATGCCAGTTTGTTAGACAGTCCCAGAGAAGTTGGAGGTGCTAGTTACACAGCTCAACTCTTTTCATCTCCAAGAGGTAGCTGAGAGCTGATATTTTTTCATCCACTTACCCTGTACTGAGCAGGGGGAGGATCTATGGCATCTAACCAGCAAAAGCTGCCATCTCCATTCTCTCTCAGGTGGCTAAACTGCCAGACCCATTAGAGCTCCAAAACTGGCAAGACAGAAGCCAGTCCTCTGGGGATACCCCTCAGAAAATTTAGGACACTAGACACATAAACCAACACTTTCTCTCCCCTAGGAGAAGATAGAAACTTGGAGTTTTTCCTTCCAATCACATGGCACTGTGTCAGGGGCAGAGATTCTAGTGAGAAGGTGTCACAAATCTCCCTACTGGCTTAGATGAGTCTGGTTTTGTGTTTACCTGTGGTGCAATGCAGGAGCCTTTGATTAGTTTCTCACAAAGGAAATTTGTGAATTGTTACTGAATCAGTGTGTTTGTGAGGGGGTGGAGAATTCAGGGCTTCCCACTCTGCCATCTTGCTGACATCATCCTTCTGGTAGCCTTGCCTTCAAATTAAGTAAAGTATGCGAACTTCGTTCTTATTTTTCAAGATTTCTTTTGTTATTCTAAGTCCTTTGCATCTCCAAATAAATTTAGAATTGGATTGTCCATTTTTACCAAAAAAAAATATGGTGGGATTATTATTGGGGTTGCATTGGGTCTGTAAATCAATTCTGGGGGGAAATAGTGGAAGAATTTTAAACAAGTGAGGCAATATCAATAGCTTTGTATTTTATTACTTACTCTAGTGTGGAAAATAAGTTGGAAGAAGAGGCAGGAAAATCATTGAGAGGCTGCTGCAACAATGCAAGTGAGAGATGATGACCTGAACTAAGGTAGTGATGATGTTGATAGAGAAGAGACAAAGTTGTAGAGATATGAAGAATGTCAAATAAAAGTTTCATTTTAAGAAAGTGTTTCATAACTTTAAAAAAATACTTCAAAAACAATAATTTGAGTATAATGTTCTTACTTCACAAAATAAGGCAATGTATACCCAGGGAGCAAAAGTAACTTTATCCATTGCCATTAAATATAAATTGATTGAAGTAGTTTTAGGTATAGAAAACAAGGATCACTGAGGAGCAGACATTTGAGTACAAAAGAGCAATAACTGCGATGACTGAAAATCTGGAAATCACTGCTATACAGCTGAGCTTCCCAGTGCTTTACTGGAACCCCACTAGAGCTCATTTTTCTTATCATCTGTTTACCAATGAGGAAACTGAGGTGACTTTTGTCATGGTTACTTTGTAGACTGTTTTTGTGAAGAAAAAATTGGACTTCTAACATCTGGTACTACGCTATGCCACAACTTCAATTTTATTCTGGATAAAAACCAAAATTAGCTCATTGCAAAGAAATAACCACACACTGACTTTTTGTACAAATAAACACTACAGTTTGCCATTTAAAAAACCATTACACCAAGATCATTTTTCAGAGTTCATGCAAAAAAGGACCACTCTCTTAAGCAACACACAGTTGTGCCCCAAAAATGTCTAAAGGACACAATGGTCTCATGCTTTACGTAAAGTATTGCCACATGAATCACACCCTGTTGGCTAGGGGAGAACACTAAAGGATGAGGATCAGTTGAGTTGCAAGCTTCAGAAACCTCCTGTTCTTCTCTGTTGAAAGCAACAGAAATGGCAAATTTAACCTGATTTGAAAATGATTTGAATCCTCACTGATCTGGGGAATCTCATTAAGACAATATCCCCTAATATATGTAAACAGGTTTGTATAAACAAAAATAAAAGATCCCTATCATGAAAGTTTGGTGTCAGTTTCTTGACCATGGGGCTAAGTTTCAAATGACCCATCAATTGAGGAAGGAAAATACTTTGAAGTTGGTTGTTTTGCATCATTTGGCCAGAACAACCAGTTGATTGTTAGATGTTTTTGCTTGTCCATTAGTCCTTTTGGTACTTGAAAATAATGAATCAATACAGACTCTGAGGGGCTTGGTGCATGTCATCACAGAAGAGATTGGCAAAACTATATAAAATCCTGTGGAGCTATTCACAGGGCCATGTCAATTTGTTAACGAAAAAAAAAAAAAAAAACGGAGTAGGAAGACTGTACAAGTTGAAATATGATATCCTTAGAGGGAGCTATTAACTAAAATGAGATGTAATTATTACATTAAAGTATTACTTTATCCCTAAGAAATGGGACTACAGCTAACTTTTAATTTCTTCTTGTACTTTTCAGTATTTTCAAAGTGTCTGCAAATGTATGGCAAATTGCTTTTAAAATAAAATCTTTTATTTAAAGAAATAACCTTCAGATTTTATTTAAAGAAATGACTTTCAGATTTCAAATAAATAAATAAAAATCATCTATATAATTTAGAATACTGGGTGGAAAAACAAGAGTGAAATCTAACAAAGTCCTGTGTTATATTTCAGGAAAAACCATGGCAAAATAGATAAGCAAGGCCTAACTGAACAAGTCTGTATTAAAGGGGTCAGTAGAGAGGAGTTGGGAGGAGATAAAGAAGTAAGCAAAGGAGGACCTTCAAGATGGCAGAGGAGTAAGACGTGGAGATCACCTTCCTCCCCACAAATACATCAAAAATACATCTACATGTGGAACAACTCCTACAGAACACCTACTGAACGCTGGTAGAAGACCTCAGACTTCCCAAAAGGTAAGAAACTCCCCACCTACCTGGGCAGGACAAAAGTAAAAAAGAAAGAACAGAGACAAAAGAATAGGGGCAAGACCTGAACCTCTGAGAGGGAGCTGTGAAGGAGGAAAAGTTTCCACACACTAGGAAGACCCTTCACTGGTGGAAACAGGGGGTCGGGAGGAGAAATCTTCAGAGCCACGGAGGAGGGCACAGCAACAGGGGTGCGGAGGGCAAAGCAGAGAGATTTCCACACAGAGGATCAGTGCCAACCATCACTCACCAGCCTGAGAGGGTTGTCTGCTCACCTGCTGGGGCAGGTGGGGGCTGGGAGCTGAGGGTCTGGTTTCGGAAGTCAGATCCCAGGGAGATGACTGGGGTTGGCTGTGTGAACACGGCCTGAAGGGGGCTAGTGCACCACAGCTAACTGGGAGGGAGTCCAGGAAACAGTCTAGAACTGCCTAAGAGTAAAGAGACCATTGTTTCGGGGTGCGTGAGAAGAGAAGCTTCGGAACACCACCTAAACGAGCTTCAGAGACAGGCACAAGCCAAGGCTATCAGCACAGACACCAGTGATGGACATGAAATGCTAAGGCTGCTGCTGCAGCCACCAAGAAGCCTGTGTGCAAGCACAGGTCACTATCCACACCTCCCTTCTTGGGAGGCTGTGCAGCCCGCCACTGCCAGGGTCCCATGATCCAGGGACAACTTCCTCAGTAGAACACATGGCATGCCTTAGGCTGTTGCAACGTCATGCTGGCCTCTGCCGCCGCAAGCTCACCAAGCATTCTGTACCCCTCCTTCCCCCAGCCTGAGTGAGCCAGAGCCCGCTAACCAGCCGCTCCTTTAAAACACTTCTGTCTGGGTGAAGAACAGATGCCAGAGGGTGACCTATATGCAGAGGTGGGGTCAGATCAAAAGCTGAACCCCAGGAGCTATGGGAACAAACAAGAGAAAAGGAAATTTCTCCATGCAGCCTCAGGAGCAGCAGATTAAATCTCCACAATCAACTTGATGTACCTTGCATCTGTGGAATACCTGAATAGACAATGAATCATCCAAAAACTGAGGCGGTGGAATTTGGGAGCAACTGTAGATATGGGGCTTGCTGTCTGCAACTGACTAGTTTCTGATTTTTATGTTTATCTCAGTACAGTTTTTAGTGCTTGTTATCATTGGTAGATTTGTTTATTGGTTTGGTTGCTCTCTTTTTTTTAATTACTTTTTTTTTTTTTAGTTTTTTTTTTATGAAAATAATAGTACTTCATATTTATTTTTAATTTCTTATATTAAACCAGTTTGAATTCAGTGTAACAATATGAACATAAGCTTAGTAGGTGATTGAATTGTATTAATATTAAATCTTTTGATTTTATGAAAATATCTGTGTAGACTTTTTTTTTTGGGGGGAGAAGTTGAGAGTAAGGTTAGCTTTTTTTTTTTTTTAATAGTAATCTTTTATTTATTTATTTTTGGCTGTGTTGGGTCTTCATTTCTGTGCGAGGGTTTTCTCTAGTTGTGGCAAGCAGGGGCCACTCTTCATTGTGGTACGCAGGCCTCTTCACTATCGTGGCCTCTCTTGTTGCAGAGCACAGGCTCCAGATGCGCAGGCTCAGTAGTTGTGGCTCACGGGCCTCGTTGCTCCGTGGCATGTGGGATCTTCCCAGACCAGGGCTCGAACACATATCCCCTGCATTAGCAGGCAGATTCTCAACCACTGCGCCACCAGGGAAGCCCTTATTTTTTATTTTAATAATATTTTTAAATTTTTTTATTTTAATAATTTTATAGTATTTTTTTTTTTTATTTCTCCCTTGTATTCTGAGCCATGCGGCTGACAGGGTCCTGGTCCTCTGGCCGGGTGTCAGGCCTGAGCCTCTGAGGTGGGAGAGCCAAGTTCAGGACATTGCACCACCAGAGACCTCTTGGCCTCATGTAATATCAGTTGGTGAGAGCTCTCCCAAAGATCTCCATCTCAGTGCTAAGACACAGCTCCACTCAATGACCAGCAAGCTCCAGTGCTGGACACCCCCTGCCAAACAACTAGCAAGACAGTAACACAACCACACCGATTAGCAGAAAGGCTGCCTAAAATCATAATAAGTTCACAGACACCCAAATACACACCACTGGACACTGCCCTGCCCACCGGAAAGACAAGACCTAGCCTCATCCACCAGAACTCAGGCACCAGTCCCCTCCATCAGGAAGCCTACACAATTCACTGAACCAAACTTACCACTGGAGGCAGACACCGAAAACAATGGGAACTACAAACCTGCAGCCTGCAAAAAGGAGACCCCAAACAAAGTAAGTGAAGCAAAATGAGAAACCAGAGAAATACACAGGAGGTGAAGGAGCAAAGTAAAAACCCACCAGACCCAAAAAATGAAGAAGAAATAGGCAGACTACCTGAAAAAGAATTCAGAGTAACGATAGTAAAGATGATCCAAAATCTTGGAAATAGAATGGAGAAAATACAAAAAACGTTTAACAAGGACTTAGAAGAACTAAAGAGCAAACAAACAATGATGAACAACACAATAAATGAAATTAAAAATTCCCTAGCCTTCTAGAGAATCAAGAGCAGAATAACTGAGGCAGAAGAATGGACAAGTGACCTGGAAGATAAAATAGTGAAAATAACTACCACAGAGCAGAATAAAGAAAAAAGAATGCAAAGAATTGAGGGCTGTCTCAGAGACCTCTGGGAAAACATTAAACGCACCAACATTCGAATAATAGGAGTCCCAGAAGAAGAAAAGAAAAAGAAAGGGACTGAGAAAATATTTGAAGAGATTAAAGTTGAAAAATTCCCTAATACAGGAAACGAAATAGTCAATCAAGTCAAGGAAGCACAGAGAGTCACAAACAGGATAAATCCAAGGAAAAACACGCCAAGACACATATTTATCAAACTATCAAAGATTGAATACAAAGAAAAAATATTAAAAGCAGCAAGAAAAAAACAACAACTAACATACGAGGGAATCCCCATAAGGTTAACAGCTGATCTTTCAGCAGAAACTCTGCAAGCCAGAAGGGAGTAGCAGGACATATTTAAAGTGATGAAAGGGAAAAACTTACAACAAAGATTACTCTACCCAGCAAGGATCTCATTCATATTCAACGGAGAAATTAAATGCTTTACAGACAAGCAAAAGCTAAGAGAATTCAGCACCACCAAACCAGCTTTAAAACAAATGCTACAGGAACTTCTCTAGGCAGGAAACACAAGAGAAGGAAAACACCTACAATAACAAAACCAGAACAATTAAGAAAATGGCAATAGGAACATACATATCGATAACTACCTTAAATGTAAATGGATTAAATGCTCCAAGCAAAAAACATAGACTGGCTGAATGGATACAAAAACAAGACCCGTATATATGCTGTCTACAAGCGACCCACTTTAGACTTAGGGACACATACAGGCTGAAAGTGACGGGATGGAAAAAGATATTCCATGCAAATGGAAATCAAAAGAAAGCTGGAGTAGCAATTCTCATATCAGACAAAATAGACTTTAAAATAGAGACTGTTACAAGAGGCAAAGAAGGACACTACATAATGATCAAGGGATCAATCCAAGAAGAAGATATAACAATTGTAAATATATATGCACCCAACATGGGAGCACCCCAATACTTAAGGCAAATGCTAACAGCCATAAAAGGGGAAATCAACAGCAACACAATCATACTAGGGGACTTTAACACCCCACTTTCACCAATGGACAGATCATCCACAATGAAAATAAATAAGGAAATACAAGCTTTAAATGATACATTAAACAAGATGGACTTAATTGATATTTATAGGACATTCCATCCAAAAACAACAGAATACACTTTCTTCTCAAGTGCTCATGGAACATTCTCAAGGATAGATCATATCTTGGGTCACAAATCAAGCCTTGGTAAATTTAAGAAAATGGAAATCGCATCAAGTATCTTTTCTGACCACAAGGCTATGAGACTTGATATCAATTACAGGAAATAATCTGCAAAAATACAAACACATGGAGGCTAAACAATACACTACTTAATAACCAAGAGATCACTGAAAAAATCAAAGAGGAACTCAAAAAATACCTAGAAACAAATGACAATGAAAACACGATGACCCCAAACTTATGGGATGCAGCAAAAGCAGTTCTAACAGGGAAGTTTAGAGAATACAATCTTACCTCAAGAAACAAGAATCATCTCAAATAAACAACCTAACCTTACACCTAAAGCAATTAGAGAAAGGAGAATTAAAAAAACCCAAAGCTAGCAGAAGGAAAGAAATCATAAAGATCAGATCAGAAATAAATGAAAAAGAAATGAAGGAAACAATAGCAAAGATCAATAAAACTAAAAGATGGTTCTTTGAGAAGATAAACAAAATTGATAAACCATTAGCCAGACTCATCAAGTAAAAAAGGGAGAAGACTCAAATCAATAGAATTAGAAATGAAAGAGGAGAAGTAACAACTGACACTGCAGAAATACAGAGGATCATGAGAGATTACTACAAGCAACTATATGCCAATAAAATGGACAACCTGGAAGAATGGGAAAATTCTTAGAAAAGCACAACCTTCTGAGACTGATCCAGGAAGAAATAGAGAATATAAACAGACCAATCACAAGCAATGAAATTGACACTGTGATTAAAAATCTTCCAACAAACAAAAGCCCAGTACCAAATGGATTCACAGGCGAATTCTATCAAACTTTTAGAGAAGAGCTAACACCTATCCTTCTCAAACTCTTCCAAAATATAGCAGAGGGAGGAACACTCCCAAACTCATTCTATGAGGCCACCATCACCCTGATGCCAAAACCAGACAAAGATGTCACAGAAAAAGAAAACTACAGACCAATATCACGATGAACATAGATGCAAAAATCGTCAACGAAATACTAGCAAACAGAATCCAACAGCACTTTAAAAGGATCATACACCATGATCAAGTGGGGTTTATCCCAGGAGTGCAAGGATTCTTCAATATACACAAATCAATCAATGTGATAAACCATATTAACAAATTGAAGGAGAAAATCCATATGATCATCTCAATAGATGCAGAAAAAGCTTTCAACAAAATTCAACACCCATTTATGATAAAAACTCTCCAGAAAGTAGGCATACAGGGAACTTACCTCAACATAATAAAGGCCATATATGACAAAACCACAGCCAACATCATTCTCAATGGTGAAAAACTAAGATCAGGAGCAAGACAAGGTTGCCCACTCTCACCACTATTATTCAACATGGTTTTGGAAGTTTTAGCCACAGCAATCAGAGAAGAAAAAGATATAAAAGGAATCGAAATTGGAAAAGAAGAAGTAAAACTGTCACTGTTTGCAGATGACATGATACTATACATAGAGAATCCTAAAGATGCTACCAGAAAACTACTAGGGCTAATCAATGTATTTGGTAAAGTAGCAGGACACAAATTTAATGCACAGAAATCTCTTGCATTCCTATACACTAATGATGAAAAATCTGAAAGAGAAATTAAGGAAACACTCCCATTTACTCTTGCAACAAAACGAATAAAATACTTAGGAATAAACCTACCTAAGGAGACAAAAGACCTGTATGCAGAAAACTATAAGACACTGATGAAAGAAATTAAAGATGGTACAAACAGATGGAGAGATATACCATGTTCTTGGATTGGAAGAATCAACATTGTGAAAATGACTCTACTACCCAAAGCAACCTACAGATTCAATGCAATCCCTATCAAACTACCAATGACATTTTTCACAGAACTAGAACATAAAATTTCACAGTTTGTATGGAAACACAAAAGACCCGGAATAGACAAATCAATCTTGAGAAAGAAAAACGGACCTGGAGGAATCAGGCTCCCTGATTTCAGACTATACTACAAAGCTTCAGTAATCAAGACAGTTTGGTACTGACACACAAAAAAAGAAATATAGATCAATGGAACAGGATAGAAAGCCCAGAGATAAACGCATGCACGTATGGGCACCTTATCTTTCATAAAGGAGGTAAGAATACACAGTGGAGAATAGACAGCCTCTTCAATAAGTGGTATTGGGTAAACTAGACAACTACATGTAAAAAAAATGAATTTAGAACACTCCTTAACTCCATACACAAAAATAAACTCAAAATGGATTAAAGACCTAAATGTAAGGCCAGACACTATAAAACTCTTAGAGGAAAACATAGACAGAACAATCTATGACATAAATCACAGCAAGATCCTTTTTGACCTACCTCCTAGAGAAATGGAAATAAAAACAAAAATAAACAAATGGGACCTAGTGAAACTTAAAAGCTTTTGCACAGCAAAGGAAACCATAAAAAAGACGAAAAGACAATCCTCAGAATGGGAGAAATTATTTTCAAATGAAACAACTGACAAAGGATTAATCTCCAAAATATACAAGCAGCTCATGCAGCTTAATATGAAAAAAATCTAACAACCCAATCCAAAAATGGGCAGAAGACCTAAATAGATATTTCTCCAAAGAAGATACACAGATTGCCAACAGACACACGAAAGGATGCTCAACATCACTAATCATTAGAGAAATGCAAATCAAAACTACAACGAGGTATCACCTCACACCAGTCAGAATGGCCATCATCAAAAAATCTACAAACAATAAACGCTGGAGAGGTGTGGAGAAAAGGGGACCCTCTTGCACTGTTGGTGGGAATGTAAACTGATACAGCCGCTATGGAGAACAGTATGGAGGTTCCTTAAAAAACTAAAAATAGAACTACCATATGACCCAGCAATCCCAATACTGGGCATATACCCTGAGAAAACCATAATTCCAAAAGAAACATGTACCACAATGTACATGCAGCACTATTTACAATAGCCAGGACAAGGAAGCAATCTAAGTGTCCATCAACAGATGAATGGATAAAGAAGATGTGGCACATATATACAATGGAATATTACTCAGCCATAAATAGAAATGAAATTGAGTTATTTGTATTGAGGTGGATGGACCTAGAGTCGGTCATACAGAGTGAAGTCAGAAAAAGAAAAACAAAGACAGTATGCTAATACACATATATGGAACGAAAAAAAAAAAAAAAAAAGGTTCTGAAGAACCTCGGGGCAGGACAGGAATAAAGACGCAGACATAGAGAATGGACTTGAGGACATGGGGAGGGGGGAAGGGTAAACTGGGATGAAGTGAGAGAGTGGCATTGACATATATACACTACCAAATGTAAAATAGATAGGTAATGGGAAGCAGCCACATAGCATAAGGAGATCAGCTTGGTGCTCTGTGACCACCTAGAGGTTTGGGATAGGGAGGGTGGGAGGGAGACACAAGAGGGAGGGGATATGGGGATATATGTATATGTATAGCTGATTCACTTTGTTACACAGCAGAAACTAACACAACATTGTAAGGCAATTATACTCAAAGATGTTAAAACAAAAACAAAGAAGTAAGCAAAAAAGAAACCTTTTAAAATTAGTTGACTGCTATTTCAAAATGAGCTTACCAGATTAACATGGTTGTTAAGGCAGTTAATGGAATATAAGATTCCATTAGCAGATCAAAGGAAGGAAGAATTCCCATATCCTCTGCACTGTTCAGCCACATCTGTAGCAGTACATTTTGAGAACACTGTCAAAATGGATTGTATTCAGAAGAAAGCAACCTGGATGATGAAAAAGTTCTGGAAAACATCTTTACAAAAGGATGGTTAAAGGAATTCAGCAAATGTAACCTGAAAATAGGAAATATGCAGTAGCTGTCAAATGTAGTCTACACAGACACACAAGGATCAGGCTAATTCTAGATTGATTTTTCCTTAGAAAATGAGTTTATCTCTCCTAGGACTATGAAAGGTAATACAGGGAAATATAGGCTCAGTTCCTGGAACTCGGTGTTAAAAGCAGCTCTCCAAAAAGAATATTCACTCACCCTTCTGCTAAGGCCACTTGTGACTGAGTTGCTTTCCTTCCTGATTCTGGCTGTTCAATTTTCACCAGCTTCTTGAGATATATCATTACCCTTCTTACAAGTATCTCTTTTTGCTTAAACTATCCAGAGTCATTTTCTGTTGCTTCCAAAACCCTAAATAAGATACATCTATTTAGGACTTGCTCCTTAGGCTGTTCTCTTCTTTCTGTCTTTAATAGGTAAGAAGTTTTAAGTGAGAAATTATCAACATATGTTAACAGAACCTAACTCCTTGGAGGTAGTATCCAGGATATTCACTATCATGTAATAATAAATGACAAATAATGAATAATAAATAACAACAGAATAACAACAGGAAACTGTTTATTTCTGTACACAGTCGCTTTCTCAAACTGCCACAGTGAAACTATGCAACAAAAATCTTAAAAAAAAAAGCCTCTACTTGTGACCTTGAGTTCATATGCCAATTATACAACAACCTATAAGTCTTCATTTGCAGCAAGTGAGTCTGTCATTCTAATTGCCTAATATACCCACTGATTGCTCCATTAAGGAAAGATTTCTAATTCCCTATATATGAGATTTATGTAGACAGTTTAGTGGATCTTGCTCATTGGCCTACCATCAAATAAAAGCTTATTGTTTAAAATAATTAAACATTTTTGACAAATTAAGAAGAGGGAGGAGATGAGAAGCTTTCTACTCGAAAGGTAGTCTATTGTATTCAGTGGGAATCTTTTATAAAGTAGCCCTATTGCAGAGTCCTGCTATATTTTAGAATCCTAATGAAGGCCCAATGATGCGTTTCATTGTCCTATTAAGACAGAATGTTTGAAAGATATATTCAGAAAACACGTCTTGGAAAGTAAGCAAATAAATATTACATCAAAACCCTAAAGCCATATGAAAAATAATATTTCACAGAAACAGTTGGACCACTCAGAATGGACTACAATGCAGCAAACTTAGGGAGAGGTTTTTATAGTGCTCGTATTTATGTTAAATGGCTACTTTTATCTAATGAATTGAAAACACCCAATAAAAATAACCCATTGAATCACAATGCACCAGATAAGCCATATGTCATACTCATTCTTGTCAAACTCCTTTCTCATTAGCTTCTTCCGTTGACTCTCAATCCTTGTCAAGCACTATTGGCTTGTTTTCTCCATTTTTTTAACTCCGCCTAATTCTAATGGCACACAATCTGAAGACACACTTGTCCTCCTCCTCCACTTAAAACAGTACCAAAACTTGATAGTAAACAGTGTCAGAAAAAGGACTTTATTTTGGAAAATGTAATTAAAACTTAAGAATATAAGCTTATCAATTTAACCTATTTTAGGTTATAAGTTCACTTATATGCTATTACTTAAACCAAAGAACAAATCAACCACTGACTTTTGGAACATAAAATGTCCTTCCACAGGGCATGACAGCATGCTAGGACAATTTAGCTCTGCATTGGACTTTCACTACACAATTATAATGAGGATTGTTGTTATAAAAATATTTGAGAGCTTCTTTAGTTCTCCTAAGGACAACTCTTAATCATTTGGTATTCAAACCATTTTCTTTAGAAGCATGTTGTCATTTTTCTCCTTCATTTGTTAATTGTTTTAACTCTATCAGATCCTCATTTGTCAATGGCTTTGCAGGTGATTCAAGCACCTGTTCAATATCATTTTCACTGACTTTAAGTCCTCCATCTTTTTCAAGATTTTACACTCACCTTTGCAGTTGATTTTCACTGTATAATAAGTAAGTTATAGTAAGCAAGAGACTAACTGACAAAGAAATTGGCTCTAAGGATCAGGCCTGATGCTGGTATTTAAGGGAGAGGTCAAATGGGGCTAATTTGATGTTCAGTGTACCAGTTAAAGTATTAATAAACTGCTGTAACAGAAAAAAAATTCTGATATTTCATTGGCTTCCAAGGTTATCTTGGGCAATGCCACCAATCAGCAGATTAAAAAAGAAGAAGAGAATTGCACATGGACAGTTTTCATGAGCCACATCTGGAAATGGGTTCACAGCAGATCCACCCACTTTCTATTTGCCAGAATTCGGTCATCCTTAACTGCAAATCTCCCTGGAGAGAACTCCCTTGTCCATTGTTCTTGCTGCCCCTGGCTCTGATCTCAGAGACAGACTTTCCTAAATATTATCCTCCAAAGAATCACACAAAGTGGGAGAGGATGGTCTCTTTAGGAAAGCACACTTTTCACAGTTCACTTCCTGCCCATTCTTGCTGGTGATCCCAGAGTTCTAAGATTAGTCCAAACTCATGGTTTCTTTGGCAGGATAATTCCCTCAAAATTTGGTAGGTTCACATCTGTTTGCTTCCAGTCAACATCATGTGCCAGCAAACACACTCAAATTTTTTTTGCTAGATATAATTCTCAAGCCTGTTTTATCTCTTTGATATTTTGCCACCCTCCTTGTCCCCACTATCCTATTTCTCTCTACTTAATGGCAGTTCTATTGAGGCCATCAGATCTGGGTGGAAATTCACCTTCACTAGACTTTTGCCACAGAACTGAGTTTTTAATAGGTCTTTCTCACTCCAGCTATTTCATTCTATGGTGGGCAGAGTCTAGAAACAATTGGTCTTTACAATGTTTGAAGGCTCCCCAGTTCTGTTCTGTATGCTTTTCCACTTCTGCTTGCAAACTAGCCGATTCTTGCTTAAACTTGTCTCTTTCTCTGAAAAGCCAACTAAGGGAAGCCAGTAATAATCAACATACTCTAGTAACATTCTATTTTCCATCCTAGAACGATACACTTTGTCTTCCCTTTGTCTGCTTTCCAAATTCGTGTAGGGTAATGGCTTTACCAAATGTTTTGCCACTGAATAGCATGGGTCTTTATCTTTCCAGATTTCAGTATCAATTTTCCCACTGCCTGTTGCCAGGAAACCAAATGCTAAGTCAGTGTCACACATTTTGATTTTGATAAGATCACACCACTTTTGATACCAACTTCTATATTAAAGTCTCAGTAGCTTCTGTGACAGATAAACCTCCAAACCTCAGTGGCTTTACAGGTTTCTCTGGGTTTCAACAGCCAACTAGCCAATGATGGAGGAGAGAGAACATTCTCTGTGGAGGAAGGGTTTTATATGGACAAGACCTGATATGGTACACATCATTGCTACCCAAATTCTATTGGCCAAAACTCTATGTGGTGACTCCTAAATGCAAGGGGTGCTGGGAAATGTAGTTCTAGCTGTTTATCTAGAAGGAATAAGAAGAAGTTGTGGTAAACATTTGTTACTGTTTGTTTATGAATATTTTTATGTTGTGGCAAATTCAGTTACAAGTAAAGCTGTGCTTAGGTAAACTTTTTTCTTTTTCATGTTGTCAGCAATTATTGAGTCCTTGTCTTGTTCCCCAAATGATAAGCCATCTACCACATCTGCCTTTGTCCTTAGGCTAATCCAAGAACAGAGTCCTATGCATCCCACCTGCTTCCTTTCCCATTCTCCCAGATATTATCATGCCTTTTCTATTCATCAAAGCTAGTTCCCAGGAAAAGATATTTAAGGTTTACAAATTTATTCACATTGTAGTATAAATCACTGAAATGGCTTAACATGTAAATCATCTAACCAGAATTTACATTTCAGGCAGTACAGGAATGGTTTGTCTTTCCTTGGAATTTCAGGAGACCACAGTTTCACCGTCTGAGAGAGCTATTCTGATCCTGAAATACGTTGTAAGCTAATCCTTCCTCTTTCAATATGAATTACTTTTCAAGTTTTCAGAGGGTTACTGAACTCAGGTGGGGCTGCTCGTTGCTCAGGAATCCAACACTGAGAGACAAGTGCTGGATAAAAGAAAAGATAGCTTTATTGAGGAAGCTGGCACTCCTGGGGAGAAAGGGGACTCTTGCCCTCAAAGAACCAACTCCCAATCGCCGATCAGGGAGCAAGAGCTTTTAAAGGAGGGCTTCAGGGGCGCACAGGCGAGTGGGGCCACGTGAAGAACAGCGCAGTCAGCTCTGACAATCATCTTGAAATTGGTCATGCAGTGATCTGATCAGCGTCATCTTGATTGTTTTAAGTACAGTTAACCTTCAGTTCCAGGGTCAGTTTGTTCCCATTTCCTTGAAGCTAGTTCTTGTAATTGTGTAAGATGGAGCAGCTTATGTCAGACTACAGTCTGGTCATCCTGCAGTTAACTTCTTCCACCTGGTGTGGGTTTCAGATTCTGCAAAACAGCTCAAAGGATATGGCTCAGAATATTATATATAGACCTTGAGGAGGAATTAAGGGTCTTTGACTTTGCTTAATGACCAAACCATTATTATTTTATCTTGTTTGACTATTTTCCTTTGCTTCTGCATTTTCTCATTTCTCTGATTAAATGTATTCTTTGACTAAGGTTTTTCTACAAACAAGAGGCAGGTGGAGGACATAGGGATTGGGGGGTTTGTCCTGGGAGTGCCCCATAGGGTCCTGCTCCATCACAAGAAGACAGAAGTAACCGTGATCTGATATCCCTGAAAGCCCTGCCCAGCAATCTAGCATATTAGAGTCCTACTCAGCTGTCATTATGTAACCAAGGCCAAGCTTGTACCACTCACCACACAACAAGCCAGTGAATCGAGAGACAAGGTGTTGGGGCAAGGAAAAGTGACAGCAAACCAAAAAGATGGCAGGCTAATGTCCTAAAGAACCATCTTGATTTGCTGTAGAATTCAAGCTTCTTTTAGGCTAGGGAAGGGGGAAGCAGGAGGGGGTTAAGTTCAGGAAGTGACTAACAACCACAGATATCTGGGTGCCAGCAAGGAGTGTTGTGAAAACTCTTTGTTCCTAGTCAGTTGACTTCAGTTGACATGAGTCTGGTCACGATGTTCCTACAGATCTCGACAAGACAATCATTATTTTTGTTCATACTTCTTTATCTCCCCTTGGGAGGCAAGTTTCAGGTAAGGGGCTGTTAGCACAAATCTTAAGCTCTAAGCAAAATTCCTTTAGTGATTAACATGTCTACGTGCAGGGCTAAGCAGAGGCTATGACTCAGATGTTAAAGCAGCAGAAGAGATAGATACAATATGGAGTCAGAGATGCTAAGCTTATTTGATTAAGTTTGCTCTTTGGAACTTGGGGAAAGCCCTGGAGGCTAACACTTTTCTACAAACAAGAGGCAGGGGACACAGGCGTCTGTCCTTGGGAAGGCCCCTCAGCATCCTGCCTGGTTTCAATGATGAAGTCAGAACCACTTAGGTAGGAAAAAAAAATTAATATTTAAAAGCTCCATTCCTATGCTGTGTAGGAGTTTTCTATATCCTACTTATCTGACATGGCAACTCAACACTTTGGCACCACAAGGAAAAGACCTTGAGGAGGAATTAAGACCTGGTCAGCAACCAGGAGAGAAGGAAAAGAGACTTGTACATTACATGAAATAATGTTATTCCACTCAACAAAGGGTAACACACATAAATCCAGTCATGTACACTCCAGAAACCCTAAGTATTCTGTACACAGATGGCTCACAAACATTTGAGCCACAAACATGTTTGGCTCACAAACATTTTTGAACACTTATTATCTATCAGACTATATGTATATATATCAAACTATATGGTAATATATATGTTAACTCATTTCAATTTTTGCAGTATACAATATCAGCCTAATTTTTTATAGATACAAACACTGAGAAGTTAAATGATTTCCTAAGGTCATAGCTAAGTAAGGGAAGTAAGAGAAGCACCATTTCAGTCCTGGCAGGTTTAACCCTAGAATTTGTTATTCTCTCTCTACCATGCCTTTCATTATTCAACCTTCTAATATACTTGGTACTCTCATAAACCAGTACCTGATTTCCCCCACTGTTACCTATCCTCAGCATGTAACTTCTGGGGACATAATAGTCAGAAGCAAGAGCTTTCCCAAAGGATCTTTTGCTTCTTGTCAAACTTAAGTTGAAAAGTCAGCATCTAATTTTCCCGTAATAACAAAAAAGACAAAGCAAAACCAATATGTGGTGAGAAAAGGCAGAAAGAGTGTGCTAAGAGATATCAAAATGATGCCTCTTTTGGTATCTTCTTTCTACATACTTTAATGAAGGAGAGGCTACCTAGATACTTTCAAGGATTGTCTCTTGAGGAGTGGGGGGGGGCGGGTAAAAGAGAAAAACAATGGTGAAGAACAACTCAACAGCTGATAGTGTATCTTGTGCCTTTCTATATGCAATCAAATTTGTTGTATAAGAAGAATCATCTACCTCTTTGTTGTAGAAGACACAATTAACCATGTGAGTTAAGGGTAATAATACTTTCTCTATTTTACTGTAAGCATTACAGCCAAGATATCCCAGATGAGTCCATCTCTTGCAGCCTACACCCAGTGAAATGTATATAAATAGGAGCTATTTACATCATCAGAAATGTATGTACCTTGCTATTTGAAAATCCAACATAAAGTTTCAGTCATGCCAAATGAATCAGTACTAGAGATCTGCTCTACATCATTGTGTCTATAGTTAACAATACTGCGTTGTACACTTAAAATTTTGTTGATCTCATGTTAAATGTTTAACAGCATTTTAAAAAATCTAACACTGGATGATATCAAGAAGGGATGTTGTCAAAAAGTGGCCAGGACATTCTTGCCTGGAAATTTGAGAGGTCTTAAAATTGCATTTTAGGAGACCAATAATGGCACCCTGCCTAACTGGAAATCTTCCTCTTCATGGAAGAGGAAGTTCCAGTTCATAGTTGGAAATAGTTCCAGTTCATACCTGGAAATAGATACTAAAAGAATCTTTTAACATCTTTTGTCAAAGCAGAAGAATTTCTAAGAGGTGAATGCCAATCAATTTTTTTTCATGTCTATAGAGATAAAACAAAGGGAGAAAGTTTAAATTACAGTTGGAAAGCTTTCATATCAACCTAGGAAAGGGCCTTCGTGAGAATGCTAACGCACTTGTTTAGAACACTGAGAAATGTGGTAAAACCTCCATGTTTAGACATCTTCAAGAAAAGCAAATAGCTGCCCTAGACAAGCAACCCTTGCTAAAGTCAGGGGAAAACCAAAACGCTTTCCCGAGGTTCCACCCAGCTCTGACTCCATAAAATGAGTATCTCCCAAAGGTTCATGAAAGGAGATGCTTTTTTTTATTTTATCCATAAATTCAGGGCTGAAATATAAGCCTTAAAAAAAGTGATTCCAAAGTCTATATTTTTTCTTTCTTTTTTTTTTTTTTTACATCTTTATTGGATTATAATTGCTTTACAATGTTGTGTTAGTTTCTGCTGTACAACAAAGTGAATCAGCTATATGAATACATATATCCCCTCCCTCTTTAGCCTCCCTCTCACCCTCCCCATGCCACCCCTCTAGGTCAACATAAAGCACTGAGCTGATCTCCCTGTGCTATACAGCAGCTTCCCACTAGCTATCTATTTTACACATGGTAGTGTATATATATCAATGCTATTCTCTCAATTCGTCCCAGCCTCCCCTTCCCCACCGTGTCCACAAATCCTCTACATCTGCGTCTCTATTTGATTATACTTGAAAATGACCAAATTGTCCTCCTCTGAAAGTCACTACTCTGAAAATAAAATTTAAAATATCAATATGTTCATCTTGTCACAGAAAGCAATGTTCATTCATGTTTCCCCTCAATGGTGTACTAGAGCAGGCTGATATAGGGTCCTAAAAGCCAGCCGTGCACATCTCTTCCTAACTCCACAGTCAGTGACTTCACAGTGGTTGTTTGAAATCAGCCATAGTGTAAATAGTTACACCACGGAAATTAGCAAACACCACAAATCAGGGATATTTTTTATATTGCTGCTGTTGTTTTCAGAAATCTAGTTTTTAAACCTTTACCAGTTCATCACTGTTTTCCATTGGGTTTATTTTTTTAATTAATTTTTATTGGAGTATAGTTGATTTACAATGTTATATTCATTTCTGCTGTACAGCAAAGTGAATCAGTTATACATATACATTTATCTGTTCTTTTTTAGATTCTATTCTCATATAGGTCATTACAGAGTATTGAGTAGAGTTCCCTGTGCTATACAGTAGGTCCTTGCTGAATATCTATTTCATATATAGTAGTGTGTATATATCAGTCCCAATCTCCCAATTTATCCCTCCCCCCCTTTCCCCTCTTGATAACCATAAGTTTGTTTTCTACATCTGTGCCTCTATTTCTGTTTTGTAAATAGGTTCATTTGTACCATTTTTCTTTAGATTCCACGTATAAACGATGTCATATTCCATTGGGTTTAGAAAGAGAACATCAACTTTCTGCCCAGCAGAAATTCTAGCTATGTGACATTTGACAAATTACTGACTCCCTCTAAGTCTCTCTGCTTCCTCATTTTTGAAATGAAAATGATCATTCTTGCTTCATAGGGTTGTTGCAAGCGTTAATTGGGATAACTCATGTGAAGTAGCTAGCACAGTGCCTGCACATAGGAAGCACTTTGTTGTGGCGTTGTTGGCAATGGCACCCGGGGTGATGTAACAGGCATTGTTGTGTCAGCAGTATCCATCTTGACACAGTCTGGCTTTTTAAAAATTACTTTGGGAATTGAGTTTTTAAAACTGTTACTGTAAATTTGGGAACCAATTCTACATAATAGGTAGCATAGAGTTGGAAAATATTCTTTGCTTTGCAAACTATTATCTGAAATTTCCATACTTTGTAAATAATTGTACCTATTTGGGTGGTTTAAGTGAGTATTTCCAAAATTACCAAATAATGAGTATTACCTGAAAAATTCCCAGGAGAGAGGTGTAAGAAATTTTTATTCTTATCCCACTCTTTTTAATCAACCTGAGTGGTTTTTAAACTTTCCTGAGCATCAAAATCATTTGGAGGGCTTGTTAAAAGGTAGATTGTTGGACCTTTACCTGTAGAGTTTCTGATTCAGTAAATCCACGGTGTGGCCCAAAAACTTGCATTTCAAACAAGTTCCTGGAGGATATTGATGCTGCTGGTTCTGCAATCACCCTTTGAGAATCATTCCTCAGTCTCATTCTCTACCATTATCCTTGAACAAAACTAGTGCATGTTCATGTCCCCCACTTTTAGAATATTTGGTTTCCCAGGAGACATCTTAGTCTCTGTATCAGTTATGTACTGTTGCATAACAAACCATCCCAAAATTTAGCACATTAAAAAATAAAAATTAATTATTCATAATGAGTCTATCATTTAGCTAGATGTTTCTGCCAATTTGGGCTGACTCAGTTGATCTCCAGCTGGGCTTAATCATGCAGCTGGGGTCAACTGGCTGGAGACTGGCTGGTCTAGGATTGTCTCACATGACTGGTGGTTGACTGACTGTCAGCTGTGGTGACAAGGACAACTGGGCCATGTGTTGCTCATCATCCAGTAGGCTAGCCTAGACTGGTTTGCAAGTGGTGACAAGTTGCTAAGAGAGAATACAGAAGCACTCACAACCTAGACTTAGAACCAACAGAATTTCATTTATCTACATTCTGCTGCCCAAAGCAAGTCATAAGGACAGCCCAGATTCCAGGGGCGGAGAACTAGATTCTACCCCTTGATAGAAGGTGCTACAGACTCACATTGCAAAGGGTGTGGCTGAAGGGAGGGGCAGAAAATAAGAGCCACTTTTGTGATCAATCTCTCACAATCCCTTCTGCAAAGAAAGCACTGAGTTAGCCCACTTGATATTCTGAGAAATGTCCAGATACATCTAAACACTAAGGTCAAAAAGCTTCGGTTCTCCCGCTGATATTCCTACTACATAGGTTACAGCTTGAGTATGCATTACCTCTTCCTAAATCTGAAGATGAGAAAAACACCCCCCACAATATAGATACCCATAACCACATATTACAGAGCCAAGCCTCTGCTTCCCAGGTGTAGCTTGATCCTGTCCACTCCCACATGTGCACATTAACCACTGCCAGTTGTCTGGTCTTGGAAGAAGGATGTTACATAATAGGTTTACCACACAATTAAGAAATATTTTTCTTGGACCCCTATATCTCCTCTACTTTGCCCTTAAATACATTTTATATTTTGATAACATTTGCCCAAGACATTGCACTGAAAGAAATTGAGAGAAGTGTTTTTAAAGAACACTTTGATCTAACTTTGCAGATGAAATCTTCCCCAATCCATTTAACTCTAATTGAGTAGTATTAAAATGCCATGTATTGTTTCCTTAATAGAAATAGTGCCAACTCTACCACGGGAAAAGGTCAAAGAGATGAGAAGACTCAGAGAGCTACGTCATATTTGTGTTACATGTGGATATTTTTTCTTCTTTATTCTTTCACTATTGACATTACCCTTTAAAAATGTTTGAAGGGATTTTAAATTATAGCTCTCTATTGGGATTTATTAGACTCTCTATGGAAGCCAGAACTCATTTCTAATGCTTGGTGCTCTTCTAGGAAAATCACACCTAAGTTTAGGCTGCAAATGTTAATATTGCAGAAAACGTCCATAAATAAATGAATTATGTATGTGGCAACACTGGAAATTTGCTTATGAACATGTCTAGAAGGTGTACACCTGAAATAAATAAAGCTACAGGATCTCTCCTCTTTCTTCCTTCTACTTCTCCCTCTCTGTTTCCGTCTTTTCAGAAAAATAAATATCAAGGTTCATCTTTGGAGGCGAAAAAAAAAAGAAGTCACAAGGAGCAGCATATCACCTAACACAGGAATCTGTGTGAATGGGGTAGACCAGTCTCTCCAATTTTGCTTCGGTGACACTTGAAAGGTAATATATGTGCTCATTGTATATGTAGTTTCTTTGTTGCAACAACGTTACAAAAATAAAGCTCTATTTTCTATTGCTAATCTCATATCTGGATCCTCCATTTCAGCTCAGCAAAAGAAAACCTAATCTACACCAATATGATCTAACTCAAAACTCAATTTAAACTCAGTTGTTTTCTTAAAGGAGTTTTTCAATGGCTTCTGTACTCTCACTCACATCACCCTCTGCTGAAAGCATGCAGAATTTAGGCAGTTGGGTACTAGTAAGGGTCTGGTGGGAAAGACAGGTAGAGGGGTAGTGTGTTCCTATTCTTGGTATGGTTTAGTTCTCATCTTCTCTGATGTATGGGCATTTGGCTCTATAAGAAGGGTAAGCATCTGACACAGGCTCAGCCTGGTAGCATTTTAGATATCTATAGCCACCCTATTGGATTCCTGTGCAGCTTCCTGGCCTGAATTATCCCTTAAAGGCAGCCCCCACCTCCAGTGAGAATTCTCCATAAACTTCATCCATCCAGTGTGCTCAATTTGCCAGGAAACTCCTTGGATCATGGTCACAGCTAGCATCCTTTCTTTATATTCTGGGTCCAAAGGAAACTCATGGATCTTTGCCAACCATGTGAGGACCTCAGGTTATCCATTGGCCCAATCTCTTATCAACTGATACCACCATTTTGGCAAGCTCCCCAACTTTATGAGGATCTACGTTCAGCCTCATTCCAACCCTCCATGAGACAACTGGCTTGTGTGTGAAGATGAGTTTAAGTTTTTAAATTTTAAATTAATTTTTGAAGCCACATTTATATATGTATACTGTCTAAAAGAAGTTAAATTCAGAGGGAAAATTATTGCTATAAGTATTGACCCAAGCACCAAAAAAAAAAAAAAAAAAAAAAAACCAAATCTATTACTATATAGAGAAACCTTGAAAAATGAGAATTCACTTTACATATTAGCTATGAAAAATGGACTAAAATTTGACCAAACAAATGTTTATAACTGAACAAAATGTCCTAATTTTGCTTTAACAGATTCACATATTGTTATAACGCCAGAGAACTCCTTGTGTATTCAAATTGATTACAGTAGGCAAGTGAGTAATTGAGAGTTCAATAAAAAGATCATCTCACCAATAGGCTTGAAATACATGATTGTTTTTGCTAAATAAACTGAGGGATTTCATTTTGCTACGAATTCCAAACCCTGAGGTTTATAAGTTGATTTTTTGCTCCAATTGTTTAGTGAGTATCCATGATTTCTCTGCAGCAAGACTATAAGCGCCAGTGAGATGGTACAATGTCTCATCCTTCATATGCCCCAGCAACAAATATAAAACTGTGTTTTAAATGTATTAACAAATACTGATAATTGCTTGCTTGATTGAAAACCTCAAATTCAGAAAACTCCTAAAGAAAAAAAAAGGAGATCTTTTGTCAGGATGGTCTTATAGCTGGGTCATATTCTCCTTTCTTGGTCAACACTTCATCTCTAAATTTATGAAAAAAATCTTTCCACACTTGTGGAATTGGATTAAGATAAGAGAAAATAGTTGATGAGCACAATATTTTTAAAGAAAACACAGTAATCATACAGATGTGGAAATCCCTATCCATGACCAGAGACTGATTAGACCATATCAATGAGCTATCTGGCAAGCAATAATAATAACAAACAATAATAATAATAAATAAAGGCTCTTTCAACAAAATAGAGAACTGCAAATATATAGCAATGCATAGTTTATTACCATTCAGGTTCCAGAAGCTTATAAAATAAAATGGTATAATTCTTGTACATGGAGAAAGCTGCAAACTTAGGAAGCAAAACGCTTCACATCAATCATTAAAATTTTTAGCATACGCTGGAATAGTATTTCCCAAGTTTCATTTGAAATAGTCATCATGTGTAAAAAAAGATTCCATGGTCAAATAAGTTGGGAAATACTGGATTAAATAAAAGTAAACAGACTTGTTAACTACGGAACTTTTCAAAGCTTTAAATATGCTAGTAAGAGTGATGAGCCTCAGAGAGGGTATCACATTGTGTTCATTTCCAAAATTTACTCAGCCTCAGAAAGAAATGTCTGTATTTGTGAAGAGGAATCTAATTTGTGAAGCCTAGACATTAAAAATAGTGTACATGGTTCACTTGCACATCAAACAATTTGTTTTAATGCTTTTAGGTATTAAGCCCATCCAAATGGTTTGAATACGTCTGTCAAGTAGCTGGACATACACTATACTAAACATTTAACATTTCCAAATATCTGTATATCTTCTACTGTTTAAGTAAAAAAGCTTAGATGGTAAGCTGAATTTTTTACTTCAGTTCCATATATAACCTATATAATATGTGCCATTTAGAGAGAGAGAGAAAGAAAGAAAGAAAGAAAGAAAGAAAGAGAGAAAGAAAGAAAGAGAGAGAGAAAGAAAGAAAGAGAGAGAGAGAGAGAGAGAAAGAAAGAAAGAAAGAAAGAAAGAAAGAAAGAAAGAAAGAAAGAAAGAAAGAAAGAAAGAAAGAAAGAAAGGAGGAAAGAAAGGAAGAAAGAGGGGAGGGAGGAGGGATGGAGGAAGGGTGGAAGAAAGGAAGGAAGGAAGGAAGGAAGGAAGGAAGGAAGGAAGGGTGGGTAGGTAGGGGATCTATTTAAGCCTTAGTTTTCTCATCTAAAATTTAGGATTATAATAGTTTCTACTACATAAGATTTATCCATTCACTGATTCATTCGTTCATTCAACAAGTACTTACTAAGCACTTACAGTCCAGGCATTGTTCCAGGACTGAGGCTACAGAGGTGGTGGGGAGGGACCAGGGAAGAGACAGACGGTGAAGAAGGAAACAAGATAATTTCAGATAATAGAATGAAGACAATAAAACAGGTGTGCAGAGAGGGAGGAACTGGATGGATACTTTAGTTTGAATGATCAGGGAGGGCCTCACTGTGGAGGTTATAACTGACATGGAACCTGAATGACTCAAATGAGCCAACCAGCAAAGATATGGTAGATGAAATAGATGCCAAGGCCCTAAGAGAGTAACATGCTTGGACTTTTCCAAAGATCAAAGAACTTGGCCCATGGGGCTGGAGCATAGTAGGCAGAGACAGATGGAAGGTCCTAATATAACAAGTTGTGTGTAGGAGACTTAGACTACTATATGACCCACGTAAGTGCTCAATATATGAAGGTTAGGGTGAGGATGATGATAATGGTGATGGCAATGTTGTTCTATGAATCGAAATAAAGTAGATTAAACTTCCAAATATCAGAGTCAAAAAGTATGTTCTTAGAGTAAACTTAGAGTTAAAATATATACCACTGGTTCTTGGCCAAGAACCAATGACATAGATGATATAAGTACTACTCAAGGTAGTAACCCTAGTGACAAACAATCTTGAATCTCAGGGGTTTGACAAAATAATGTTCATTTCTCACTCACATCACAATTTGCTTTGAGTACTCAGCTGTCCCCCAGGTGGTACCTCAGAGATCCAGGCTTTTTCCATCATACTTCTCTGCCATCTTGGAATCCTTCAATTCTTGTGCCAAGATAGGAAGGGGAAGAGAGAGAAAGGAAGGTACACTAGGCGCTTCTTCATCTCCCAGAAGTGATGCACATGACTTCGGCTTACATTTCATTGCCTGTATCAGCCACATGATCCTAACTAGATCCAAAGAGGCTGGGTCATATGGTCCCCTGTGTACCCAGGAGGGAAATGGAAGAGTTTTGGTGAACACTGATGAGCACATTCTCATTGTCTCTGCACAGTATGCTTAATGTCATGAGCATAGCCAGAGCTTGAGAAAAACTCCCCCTCGAATTGGCAGAGAAGTAAAACAAACAGTGCAGCAAACTTTGAGAGATTCAAAACTCTCTCACTTCAGGCTGTGAAAATATTAGGCAGATACTGGACTATCCTACCATTTTCCCCCTTTTTCTCCCATTCAAGAAAGTTTATCTAATTGTCAGTGGTTGCCTTGTGTTACACTATAAGTGTTATTTTTTGAGTAAACCATTGAAAAACTTTGTTTTAACAACAAATTATTGACCAAGCCTCATGATTGCTACACAGTGTTGCATCTACACATCATGGTTAGGAACTGCTAAATGTACCATATCGTAGTATAATATACACAACAAACATAAAAGACTGGACTGATCATCGTTCAGTTCATCTGTCCATTGAGTCAGATTATTCACCTAGCACCCATTATGTGCCTTCAGCGGCCATATCAGGACCTTCACTCCTTGAGAATATTTCTATCATCCCCATTCTGAAGGTCCAGCTGGAGTCCTATCCCTTCCCTATAGCTCCCATGACGATGCTTTGGGGTGGGGAATAATGGGGGGAGTGGGCGATGAGCAGACAGAAGGCTCTCATAGACTTCCAGGTATGAGGTGATTGTGGAACTCCAAATGAAGAGATTAGCACACTTTTGTATGGGAAAGGAGGTAATAGTGGACACTGTTTAGGAGCACAAGTGTTTTTGAAGTAGTGGGACATTACTCCAGTTAAGTTAATTCTCCCTCAGCCTGTTTCCTTACCCATAAAACAGATGAAGGGGTTATGGTAAGATTAAATGAGAAAACGCAGGCAAAACACTTAGCTAAGTATTTATTTTATAAGTGGTAAATGTCTGCACATAGTATGGTAAATGGAGGCTATACGTACGTATCCATGAAATGTAGTCTGTGGGATTAGCTTAGGTAACCTATGAACAGCATCCAAGAACAAACTAAGGGAAGGATGACTAACATGATGAAGTGAACAGATTGCAAGAAACCACAGGGAGATAACATGGTGAATGTTTTGCCTGGGATGACGGCAGACAGGGAGGGTGGGGAGAAGCATCCGCAAGTCTGCCCTGCAGGAGAGCTCAGGGTGTGAGCTGGGAGTGCTGCATCCCCACCATGCTGTTAAAATGAACCTTCTCTGAGCTCAGGCCACCCACTCCCTAACATGGTCCAGTCCTGCCAGGATTTCTGAAACAACACACCAGCTATACCACCCACATCTTGTGGTTAGAACACCCTTGAAAGAAGAGGAAGGGACAGACTTATCAAAGAAAGAAAGGAAGTCACAGAAGAAAATGGAGTGCAGGGAGAAACAGCATGTCCTGGTCTTAGCTCTATTGTTAGGTGCTCATGCTTCGAAGGGATAGGAAGCCAAGTCTAGACAGTTTTCCATTAAACCAGATTTAATTAGTGTAATTAAATACAAATAAATGTAAAAGTATAATTGATGAATACTAAATCAATTACAGTACCATGCAAAGCCTATGGTTATTACCTGACCTAATGGGGCCATGATTAACAACTCAAGTGATCAACAAGAACAAAATTCTAACAAGTCAGACAGATTGTCCCTAAAAGTTAAGCAGGTATTAATCTAGTACTTGGAATCTCGAATCACCAAAAGTATTTCAAAAGCCATTCACTAATTTTTGACACTCTGAATCTGAGAAAAGAAAATATATTAAAGTGTATTCATCATCCAGGAGACCTCGGCCACAAGGAAAAAGACTAGGATTATACACGACAGTATCTCCCCAGATGTCCCAGGGAAGGGTAACATATGAAAATGTTCTCAGTTGTTTTTGTTGTTGTTGTTCTTTGTTTTTTTTTTTAGGTCACACCACACGGGTTTCAGGGATCTTAGTTCCCTGACCAGGGATCGAACCTGTGCCCCCTGCAGTGGAAGTGCAGAGTTCTAACCACTGGACTGCCAGGGAATTCCCAAAACATTCTCTGCTGTTAAAAAGTAAATACAAGCTATTATATGAAATAACTAGAAATCACCTTAGAAAACAGAGGATAGAGCCCTCAGCCAATGTGCAGGAAGAATGGCTACAGAGGAAGATCCTATTTAGCCCAGAATCAGGGGGTGGTGAGGGGATGACTAGCACCCAGGGAAGAGAGAGAGCATACAGGCAAGGAGAAAAAGGACCCAGAGGCACACTTCTCCTCCATAACTTTGCATGAGCCAAACCTGTACAAGATAGATGAACACACACAGCCTGTGAAAGCTGAGTTCAGATCCCATTGCAAGAGGGGGATTAGACAACACGGGAGATATATGGCCCCACACGTAGGTGTAAGAATGCTCTGTTCCATTGGGAAGGTCAATATTTTTATTCAATTATGTCAGAAAGCTTTGGGTCCTAGTTCATAAATATGTAGAATTCTCCCGAGTTTTTATAAAGCTCTGTTATATTTATCGGAATGTTTCCAGGCTGGTGAACATTTTGGTGAGTCCAGATCCTTCTAAAATCTTTCTGCAAGTCTGATTAAATCCATCTGGCTCTGATTAATTTACAATTAACCTGCCAAGTATTGTCTCGGAAGAACAGCAGAGTCCAAGCCCCTCTGAGCCATCATCTTGCTAAAACTAGATTTTAGAAGAGCGTGTGAAACCCAACAAAAGTTCAAAGGAGGGTGATATCACTGGGGGCTGGAGGCATCAAGAGGTTCCATGAAGGAAAGCAAATGTGGGCCAAACTGGAAGGAAGCAAGAATTTCTATTCTTCTGTAGCCACCCCTGGGTTTAACAATGTCTTACAAATCATAGATACGTAATAACTATGTGATGACTGAGGAGGCCAAAATAAGGACTAATATACTTCTCCATAAATCATCAACAGCAACATCTCTGAGATTTCAGTTAGTTAAAACATCGTCCCAAGGTTTCATGACCCCAGTGAGGAAACGTGCCTTCCTAAGCTTCTAGCAACCTGCTGGAATGCTAGTGGAAGCATTGATATCCCTAATCCCGACTGACTGAGACTTTTGCCGGAATTCAATTTGTCCACACATTGAGAGTCAAAAATCCTTTCTTTATAGGTGATGGGGCAGGGAGGAGAAGAGGTAAGAATTGGTTGTTTAATTAAATTCATTAGGATTACTGGTGGGTTCTTGTTTCTTTCTTTCTTCTGATTGCAGCCCAACCTATTTCTGGGGGTTTTTTTTAGCCTCTGAATCCAACGCCTACAAGATTAGGGGGAAAGAAGGAAAGAGGGACAGATTCTTGTTTGTCAGGGACAAATCTGAGTCTGGCTGGATGTCTGATATTGTTCAAACATCTACTTTTTTACTTTTGAACAAGTTATTTTGCTACTTCATAGATCCAGCCTTTGGTTGTGTAAAGAGAGAGAAGTGTTTTCTGAAGACCGGATGCTCAATGGTTCTCTCTTGTTTCTCCTGGAGGCTGAAAAATATGCTTCATTTAACGTCTTCAGGGGCTTTGCCTGAGGAGCATTCTCTTTCCCAGCCTCCCAGGATGGCTCCTCTTCCTTGGTCCTTCCCCTCTACACCGGCATTGCCCAGGCTTCTGTCTTCAATCTTCTTCTTCTCTTACCCTACGTGATCTTCCTTGCTTCTCAGACACATTCCACCCTTGCATTTTGACCATTACTTAGAGGCTGATGACTTCCACATTATAGCTTCACCAAGATATACTCCTGAATTCTAAAACTGCTTACTGAACATATCCATCTAAATGTCCCACAGGCACGTGTCCATGTGAAGCCACTAATATTCCTCCCTTACTATTCCTTTCCCTATGTTTCCCGTTTCAGAAAATATGGAAGAATCATCTACCCTTCACCCAAACCAGAGACCTATGGGTATACCCTTTGTCTCACTCCCTGTTTCCAAGATATCACCAAGTCCTGTTGAGTCTAACAGGTAAATATCTCTCAGAGCTACCCACACCTGTCTTTTATGCCATCACCCTAATTCTAGCTACCTTTCAGCCTCACCCTGACTATCACAATAAGCTTGACTGGTCTCCCCATGTGTCCACTCTTGTTCCTCTCCAATCCATTCCCCCAATTGCAACCAATGTGATCTTTACAGATTTGATAAAATTCAAATGTGATCAGATCACACACACACACACACACACACACACACATACACACACACACACACACACACACAAACACACACACACACACCACTTCACTTAAAACTCTTCTCTTATTTCCACTTGCCCTGAGGATAAATACCAAAATCCTGGCACAACCTTCAAGGCCCTGACGAGCTTGCTCCCGTGTCCTCTTAAGTCTTATCTCACATTTCTCTCTACTTTTACTTTACATTCCAGTGACACTGGTCTTCTTTCAGCAGTACCTCCAACAGTCTTATGTTCCCCATGGCCACAGGATCTTTGTACATTCTGGCTCTGCCTATACCCTCCTCTCCACCACAACATCCCCCCAAGCATTTGGCTGATTTCTATTTACCCTTTAGATCCCTATTCCACCCTCCCTTCCTCAGGGCATTGTTCCCTGAACTGTAGACTAGGTCAGGCTCTCTGTTATACATACGTAATCTATACCATCCTGCTCCTGTGTTTCAGACCACTAATGATTTTATATTTGTGATGACCTGATCAATATGATGCCTACCAAAACATAATGTCTATGGTCAGGGACTGTATCTGTTTTACTCACCATTATTTCTCTAGAGCCAAGAAAAAGTAAGTAAGTACTTCTGTAAGTAGCCAATAAATGTGATGAATAAATGACTGCATGAATAAATGAACAAATTCTCTATTCTTCCTCCAAACAATAGGTAACCAATGGTTTTCAATTCTACCTCTTTGACATCCCTCATCTTTATCTCTGCCTCTCCATCCCCAACGCTATTTGTTCAGAACTTAATAATCTTTCATCTATTACAGAGGTCCCCTAAAGATCTTCATGCTTCCAATCCAACCTACATACTTTGAGAAGAGTGAAATTCCTAAGATACAGATCTAAGCATGACTCTCTCCTATTCAAAATCCTTTGGATGTTTCTAAAAAACTGTGCTGATTCCCACCTCTGTCTCTTTGCTGTTGCATCTCCCACTACCCTTCCCTCTCCCCACGTGTCAGCTTAGCAGTGATCTTCCACATTTTTCATACCATGGCACACATTTTAAAATGGCAACATTTACACAGTATATTGGAGTCTATAGAGGAGGTTCCAAGAACCCAAAGACTAAGGAATTTAACAATTTAATACAATTATAATCCATGTGCGCTGTCACCCAGATTGGGAAGCTCTGATTTAGGAAATACCAGTTCAACATTCAAGTCTTGCTGAAGAGTGGCTTTGTCTATGAAATCTTTCTCTCACTTTTGTGACTCAACTACTGTCTAACAGACTTTTTAATAGTACTCTGAATACTTATTTTGTTTACATTCCTGCCTTTTTCTATGAAACTGAAAACCCATTTGAAACAGAGAATTTCCTACAATCATCACATACACATGTATAGATAGATAGATTTTTTTTCTTAAACAAAAGTTATTTCTTTCCCTTTCCCAAGCCTCTTTTCCTAGAGGTAAGCTTCCAAACTACAACTATGACTAAGCAAAGTGATGGCACTTCAAATGATAAATATCCCAAATAGCAAAATATGACTATCCTGTGAAATTGAGTCCCAAGTACCCAATCGGCTATGATGCTTTTTGCTGCCAGAACATTTTCTGTCAATTGATGTTTCCAAAATTAGATGTTTCTCATCCCTAAGAAGAGAGAGATTCCAGAAGGTGAAGATTTTATAAATGCATTGGAAAAAGTCAACATTTTCAGTTCAAGTTATGATTGAAATGAGTATAACCTCATACTTTAAAAGGCTAGGAATTCTCTTGAAGTGGTGAAAAAGCAAAGGGAGCACTGAGGCTGCCAGAAGAATTTTTTGATTTCTCAGATGGATTTGACAGCAGAATGAGCGTGGCCAGGAGTCCCCCTTCACCTGGAAAGCTCTCATGTGCTTACTAAAAAGCCAGTGACCATCATCAAGCTAATGGCCAGTTCCAAGGGCATCCCATCCAAGAAAATATGGTCTAAGCAACATGCCCAAAGTCAACAATTTCCTTCAGATTTCACTTGTGACAATTTATTGCTACTGACCTAAAAGCCAAGGAATTACTTCTTTATGGTAATAATGTCCCTGCTTCTTTCCCAACCTCAGATTCCCTGGTGAATAAATACCCCAGTGCCCTCAACTGTAAAATGTAGAAGATATAATGCCTATCTATCTCTCAGGTTTGCTGGGAGGAATAAGTGAGAAAATAACTACAAAAGCTCACGGATCTACACATTTTAGTATTAAAGGCCAGCTGAATCAGAAGCCGATGTCACCCTCTCTTCTAGGACCACAGAAGAATTCTGAGGAATATGGGAGATCAAGGCAGCTCTGAGGATTCCTTTGAATATGTAGGTGAAAGAAGGATCCCATGAAGATGTGGTTGGTGACTTTGTACTGTGTTCCCTGAGATAAGGTGGACTACATTTCTAAGAGTTTCCTTCCCTACGTGGTGCCAGGTTGTGATTGTCAAGGAGAAATTTCCCTAAGTTTTATAAGGCAGAAATGAAGCAGCAGCCTTTATACTGTGAAGGTCGGTAAATGTCGTGACATGCAGTGGCAGCTGGTGAATGTTGTCACTGATCTGCCAGCTCACCTGGATGACGTGGAGCTCTCCCAGCTGACAGCAACTACTGTTCCTGCCACAGAGCTTCCTTCCACTTCCTGAAGTCCAAGGTAGTTTGTCCTTGAGGAGCCTAGTTTGACCTCAGGTTGGTTTTTGCTCTCTCCCACTTCATGTGTAGTTTTCCTTTCTTCCTGACAGTTAGTCCTCCAGACCCACAACAATTTTGGACTCACATCAGGTACATCAGAGACAACAGTCTTCCGCAGATTTCTTTGCCAGATCCTGCAATTGTGTAAAGTCTTAAACGCCCTATTTCATCTCACTCATTGTGGTTCTGCTTCTCAAATTAGACCTAACTGCTAGAATAGAATTCCTTAGCATCTTAGTTTTCCCTTTAACTTTCCTTAGGAGACAAAAAGAATTTTCCTAAAGAAATATACCATCCTCTAAAGAAGATGTGGTACATACATACAATGGAATACTACTCAGCCATAAAAAAGAATGAAATAATGCCATTTGCAGCAACATGGATGGACCTAGAGATTATCATACTAAGTGTAGTAAGACAGAGAAAGACAAATACCATACGATAACACTTATATGTGGAATCTAAAATACAACACAGATGAACAGATCTACAAAACAGAAAGAGACAGACATAGAGAACAGACTTGTGGTTGCCAAGGGGGATGGGGGTGGAGGAGGGAAGGATTGGGAATTTGAGATTAGCAGATGTAAACTATTATTTATAGAATGGATAAACAACAAGGTCTACTATATAGAACAGGAAATTATATTCAATATCCTGAGATAAACCATAATGGAAAATAATATGAAAAAGAATATATATATATGTGTGTATATATATATATATATATGTATAACTGAGTCACAGTGCTGTACAGAAGAAATTAACACAACATTGTCAATCAACTATACATCAATAAAATTTTTTTTAAATGTAACATCCTATGCCACAGATGGAACAGGTTACCTTCCTAGTCATGTGACTCAAGAATACACAGCCACCAAGCCTTGTCCACCCTCATCCCCAATAGCTGGGGATCAGACCAACATCTGATCCTTGTAAAAAAAAAAAAGACAATTGTAAGAGAAATGGATGATCTTCAATCAGAGGCATCCAATGTACTCAGATTCAAAGGAAGCAATTCTCAATTCCTTTAACAACAGATGGGACCAGGGAAGAAGGATCCTAATGATTCTCCAAATTTCTAGAGTTCCTCTCCCTAAACTTGACATGACTAGAGTTAAAGGAGTTGTTCTGCTTTAAAATACTCAGCTTTGCATCTTGGTCCATTTCCTCAATGGCCCTTTCAGAAGCAGGAGAGAAAAGAGATACTCTTCACATACTGTGGAGTTGGTGCATTTGCTAGATTGCCCAGGCAACCAAAGCCACTGACTCCAACACTTCTGTCAAAAAGTTTCCAGGGGTACTGGTTTATGGCAGCATGAAATACATGTTTAGCTGCAAAAGACAACTTCTATGGTTCAACCTTGCTTCAAAGCAACACAGCTTCATAACCTCATGAAAGTCTGGGTGTGTTGAGGAAACCGTGTAACAGAGCAGGACCCTATGGAGCCTTCTTGGAACAGACCCCTACCACCAACACCACCAACAACCATGTTCTCCGCCTGCCTCTTATCTGTAGAAAAACTTTAGCCTCCTGGGCCTTCTCTGAGTTCCAAAGAGTAAATGCAATCAGAGAAGTGAGAAACTATAGAAAGAAAGGAAAACAGTCAAGCAAAACAAAATAATAATAGTTTAGCCATTAAACAAAGTCAAGGACCTTTACTTCTTCTTCAAGAACATTTACTTCCTCTTCATGGGCTATAGATAATATTCTGAGCCATATTCTTTGAGCTGTTTTGTAGATACTGAAACCCCTACCAGGTGGAAGAAGTTAACTGTGTGCTGTTCACAAACACATAGAACCCAGACTGGTTGGAACCAGAAGGTTGATGATATTGACTCCTGATTACCTCACCACCAACCAATCAGAAGAATGTCCACAAGCTGATCACACATCCCACAACCCCCCTCCTTCACCCTGTTTTTAAAGACCTTTCCCTGAAAACCTTCAGGCCTTTTAAGAACTAGCTACCTAGCGCTTCCTGCGGGTTTAGCAGCCTTTCAGAGTTAGCAAGTGGATTATTATTGTATTAACCATCTTACCCGGACTCTTTGACTTGACAAACTGAGAACAGGGAAGGCACAGCTAATTGGCCGGCCATGAAGAACTGAGGAGGCAGACCTACACCTCAAGTCTCTATGATGTCTTTTCAAGAAATTTAAGAAGCATCAGCTATTTTTCAAGCATTGGAGATACAGAGATGAGCAAGTGGTGGCCCTCAAGAAGAATATAATATCAGGAAATTGCCATGTGGCTGACAGAGCCTTGGTGCTCCAGCCAGGTGTCAGGCCTGAGTCTCTGAGATATGAGATCCAAGTTCAGGATATTGGTCCACCAGAGACCTCCTAGCCCCACATAATATCAAACAGCAAAAGCTCTCTCAGAGAGCTCCATCTCAATGATAAGACCCAGCTCCACTCAACAACCAGCAAGCTACAGTGCTGGACACCCTATGCCAAACAACTAGCAAGACAGGAACACAACCCCACCCATTAGCAGAGAGGATGCCTAAAATAATAATAAGTTCACACACACCCCAAAACACACCACTGGACGCGGTCCTGCCTACCAGAAATACAAGATCCAGCCACATCCACCAGAACACAGGCACCCGTCCCTCCACCAGGAAGCCTACACAACCCACTGAACTACCCTTACTCACTGGGGGCAGACATCAAAAACTATAGGAACTACAAACCTGCAGAATGCAGAAAGAAGACCCAAACACAGTAAGTTAAGCAAAATGAGAAGACCGAGAAATACAAAGCAAATGAAGGAGCAAGGTAAAAACCCACCAGACCAAACAAATGAAGAGGAAATAGGCAGTCTACCTGAAAAAGAATTCAGAGTAATGATAGGAAAGATGATCCAAAATCTTGGAAATAGAATGGAGAAAATACAACAAACATTTCACAAGGACCTAGAAGAACTAAAGAGCAAACAAACAAAGATAAACAACCCAATAAATGAAATTAAAAATTCTCTAGAAGGAATCAAAAGCAGAATAACTGAGGCAGTAGAACGGATAAGTGACCTGGAAGATAAAATAGAGGAAATAACTACTGCAGAGCAGAATAAACAAAAAAAGAATGAAAAGAATTGAGGACAGTCTCAGAGACCTCTGGGACATTAAATGCACCAACATTTGAATTATAGGGGTCCCAGAAGAGGAAGAGAAAAAGAAAGGGACTGAGAAAATATTTGAAGACATTATAGTTGAAAACTTCCCTAATATGGGAAAGGAAATAGTCATCCAAGTCCAGGAAGCACAGAGAGTCTCATACAGGATAAATCCAAGAAGAAACATGCTCAGACACATATTAATCAAACTCTCAAAAATTAAATACAAAGAAAAAATATTAAAAGCAGCAAGGGAAAAGCAACAAATAACATACAAGGGAATCTCCATAAGGTTAACAGCTGATCTTTCAGCAGAAACTCTGCAAGCCAGAAGGGAGTGTCAGGACATATTTAAAGTGATGAAAGGGAAAAACCTACAATCAAGATTCATCTACCCAGCAAGGATCCCATTCAGATTCAACAGAGAAATTAAAACCTTTACAGATAAGCAAAAGCTAAGAGAATTCAGCACCACCAAACCAGCTTTAAAACAAATGCTATAGGAACTCCTCTAGGCAGGAAACACAAGAGAAGGAAAACACCTACAATAACAAACCCAAAACAATTAAGAAAATGGTAATAGGAACACACATATTGATAACTACCTTAAATGTAAATGGATTAAATGCTCCAACCAAAAGACATAGACTGGCTGAATGGACACAAAAACAAGACCTGTAAATATGCTGTCTACCAGAGACCCACTTTAGACCTAGGGACACATACAGACTGAAAGTGAGGGGATGGAAAAAGATATTCCATGCAAATGGAAATCAAAAGAAAGCTGGAGTAGCAATTCTCATATCAGACAAAACAGACTTTAAAATAAAGACTATTACAAGAGACAAAGAAGGACACTACATAATGATCAAGGGATCAATCCAAGAAGAAGATATAACAATTGTAAATATTTATGCACCCAACATGGGAGCACCTTAATACTTAAGGTAAATACTAACAGCCATAAAAGGGGAAATCGACAGTAACACAATCATAGTAGGGGACTTTAACAACCCACTTTCACCAATGAACAGATCATCCAACATGAAAAAACATAAGGAAATACAAGCTTTAGATGATACATTAAACAAGATGGGCTTAATTGATATTTATAGGACATTCCGTCCAAAAACAACAGAATACACATTTTTCTCAAGTGCTCATGGAACATTCTCCAGGATAGATCATATCTTGGGTCACAAATCAAGCCTTGATAATTTTAAGAAAATTGAAATCGTATCAAGTATCTTTTCCAACCACAATGCTATAAGTCTTGACATCAAATACAGGAAAAAAATCTGTAAAAAATACAAACACATGGAGGCTAAACAATACACTGCTAAATAACCAAGAGATCACTGAAGAAATCAAAGAGGAAATCAAAAAATACCTAGAAAAAAATGATAATGAAAATACGATGACCCAAAACCTATGGGATGTAGCAAAAGCAGTTCTAAGAGGGAAGATTTAGCAATACAATCCTACTTCAAGAAACAAGAAACATCTCAAATAAACAACCTAACCTTATACCTAAAGCAATTAGAGAAAGAAGCACAAAAAATCCCAGAGCAATCTGCAGATTGAATGCAATCCCCATCAAACTACCAATGGCATTTTTCACAGAACTAGAACAAAAAATTTCACAATTTGCATGGAAACACAAGACGCTGAATAGACAAAGCAATCTTGAGAAAGAAAAACGGAGCTGGAGGAATCAGGCTCCCTGACTTCAGACTATACTACAGAGCTGCAGTAATCAAGACAGTATGGTATGGCACAAAAACAGAAATATAGATCAATGGAACAGAATAGAAAGCCTAGAGATAAACCCACACACATATGGTCACCTTATCTTTGATAAAGGAGGCAAGAATATACAATGGAGAAAAGACAGCCTGTTCAATAAGTGGTGCTGGGAAAACTGTACAGCTACATGTAAAAGAATGAAATTAGAACACTCCTTAACACCATACACAAAAATAAACTCAAAATGGGTTAAAGACCTAATGTAAGGCCAGACACTATAAAACTCTTAGAGGAAAACATAGGCAGAACACAGTATGACATACATCACAGCAAGATCCTTTTTGACCCACCTCCTAGAGAGATGGGGATAAAAACAAAAATAAACAAATGGCACCTAGTGAAGCTTAAAAGCTTTTGCACAGCAAAGGAAACCATAAACAAGATGAAAAGACAACCCTCAGAATGGGAGAAACTCTTTGCAAACAAAGCAACTGACAAAGGATTAATCTCCAAAATAAACAGGCAGCTCATACAGCTCAATACGAAAAAAACAAACAACCCAATCCAAAAATGGGCAGAAGACCTAAATAGATATTTCTCCAAAGAAGATACACAGATTGCCAACAGACACATGAAAGAATGCTCAACATCACTAATCATTAGAGAAATGCAAATCAAAACTACAATGAGGTATCACCTCACACCGGTCAGAATGGCCATCATCAAAAAATCTACAAACAATAATTGTTGGAGAGGGTGTGGAGAAAAGGGGACCCTCTTGCACTGTTAGTGGGAATGTGAACTGATACAGGCGTTATGGAGAACAGTATGGATGTTCCTTAAAAAACTAAAAATAGAACTACCATACGACCCAGCAATCCCACTACTGGGCATATACCCTGAGAAAACCATAATTCAAAAAAAAGTGGGCTTCCCTGGTGGCGCAGTGGTTGAGAATCTGCCTGCTAATACAGGGGACACGGGTTCGAGCCCTGGTCTGGGAGGATCCCACATGCCACGGAGCAACTAGGCCCGTGAGCCACAACTACTGAGCCTGCACGTCTGGAGCCTGTGCTCCGCAACAAGAGAGTCCGTGATAGTGAAAAGGTCCGCGCACAGCGATGAAGAGTGGCCTCTGCTTGCTGCAACTAGAGAAAGCCCTCACACAGAAACAAAGACCCCACACAGCCAAAAATAAATATAAAAAATAAATAAAAGATTATTATTAAAAAAAAAAAAAAGAGTCGTGTACCCATGTTCAGTGCAGCTCTATTTACAATAGCCAGGACATGGAAGGAATGGATAAAGAAGATGTGGTACATATATACAATGGAATATTACTCAGTCTTAAAAAGAAACGAAATTTGAGTTATTTGTAGTCAGGTGGATGGATATAGAGACTGTCATACAGAGTGAAGTAGGTCAGAAAGAGAAAAACAAATACCGTATGCTAACACATATATATAGAATCTAAAAAAAAAAAATTGTTCTGAAGAACCTAGGGGCAGGACAGGAATAAAGATGCAGACATAGAGAATGGACTTGAGGACACAAGGAGGGGGAAGGGTAAGCTGGGAGAAAGTGGGAGAGTGGCATGGACATATATACACTACCAAATGTAAAATAGATAGCTAGTGGGAAGCAGCCGCATAGCACAGGGAGATCAGCTCTGTGCTTTTTGACCACGTAGAGGGGTGGGATAGGGAGGGTGGGAGAGAGATGCAAGAGGGAGGAGATATGGGGATATATGTATATGTACAGCTGATTCACTTTGTTATACAGCAGAAACTAACACACCAGTGTAAAGCAACTGTACTCTAATAAAGATGTTAAAGAAAAAAAAAAAAAGAACTAGCTACGTAGACTCCTTGCTTGACACCTGCAATTAACACTGCACTTTCCTTCACCACAACCCAGTGTCAGTAGGTTGGCTTTACTGCACGTGGACAAGCAGACCCAAGTTTGGTTCGGTAACACCTGGGGTGCCCTGTAAGCTTAAGCACCTTAATTACTGTTAGTGCCTCACACGGACAGAGCACTTGCCTGTACTCAGTGGGGCTCCTTACACCTTATCGCCTCTGAACATCACATCTTCTTGAACAGTCAGTGATTACAATACTGTAAGGCCATTTTACAGATGAGAAAACTGGAGACTTAGTACTGACATGACTTTCCCTGGTCACATAGCCACTTAGTAGCAGAGTCTCAGCAAGGGCCCAGGTTCTCTGGGTCTTGGTCTAAGGGTTTCCACTATATCACACTAACTTAAGTTGTTCTTGCACATAAAAAACATTTTACAAATAAACCAGGTGGTTTCTACCTTCTCCAGAAGTTCACGACATCTACCAAGCTGTTCTAGGCACCGGAGAACCATCGGATGAGGATGAGCATCTAGACCCAAAGAAGAAAAAGAGCAAAATAGATTCCACTAATTTGCTATATCCAAAGTGTTCATTTTTAGTAGCAGCTCCTCTGTTTTCCAGCCTTCAAAAAATTTCAGGCTCTTATTCAAAGCATTAACTAAATAGAACTCCTCCAGAGAAAGACGGTGTCTATAAGAGGCACAACATTTCCATCACCCACCCACACGCCCTGCAAGAGGACACATAGAGCCCTTTTTAATTGGCTTCCACTCCCAGCTTGTCTTGGGAAAATCACTTTAAGAAGCCTCAGCTCCCTCATCTGTAAAATAAAGCACTGGAATAGATACTCTTAAATGTCCCTTACAGATATTACATTTTATGTTTGGTGGACAATACCTGAGGGAAACCGTGTGTCACGGGAGAACACTGGAAAAAGAGTCAGAGGGTAGATTCAGAATAAGTTTGCCTCTGCCTCCTGCTACCTTCAGGCAACTCAGTTACCCTTTCAGAGTTGAAAATACCATCTCACAGATCTTTTGGGAAGAGCAGATGTACACACCACAACTCTAGGCTATGATTAATGATCACAGCAGAGCTTCCCTGCCAGCCCCAAAGGAGATTCAAGATCTGGTTGTGTCAGGTGAACCTGTGAGCCATTGGAGCTCCAGGATCTATTGCCTAAGTTGATGTGAATGGAGGGGGAAAAAAGCCCAAGAAAATGTCTTGGAGGAAGGCAGAAGAAAAGGCTACAGGAGAAGACAGCTCTGCGTGTGTGGATGTGTCCCCACCCAGGCCTAGGGACCTAAGTCTACATTTACCTTGACGAAGCTGCAAGTAGAAGCCAAAGGCACCATTTCCCAGAGGAACTTATGTCTTGAGATCAATCAGGCTTATTCCAGGGCCAAGAGACCAAATTCATCCAGGTGGAGAATGGGGACCCTTTTAGAGGGGAACACGGTGTCACTCTTAGCATGAGGGGGGGACACATAAAGAACAATATTTGGCAGCTGCGGGTTCCAACCAGGGTAGTAACAGGCCTGGGAGCAGCACTCCCTCAGAGCCTGTGCAACAGGGCTCACGCATATTTTTCCCTCTAGCAGTCAGTGGGCGAGGGTACCAGCTGGGAGTAGAAGAAAAACTGCACGTGAACACTAGAAGACACTCCAGGGACTCCCAGAGTCTCTGCTTTTGAGGAGGAAATATCTTACCTTAATAGGACTCCATGGGTACCCACAGCCTAGAAGATATTTGGGTTCTATTTCACAGATAGGGTGGTAGGGATGAGAAAAATGCTTATCCCAAAAGTTCATCCAATGAATAAAAACTACAGAGTAAGAGTTTACTTGATATTTACATTTACCAAGTAATATTTTTAAAATAAATTCATTTAAAAATATTCTCCCCAAATAGTGTATTTCTTTAAATTTGACAATAAATTCACTCTCAATCCATTGTTCAGAGGATAGCGTCAATGGACAAAGAAGTTGACCCTGTTTTCCAAAGCAGAAGATGTAGTTTTGTTGATGCCCCCTGTTCAGTGTTTCTTACAAAAATAATGAATTTCACATCATTCTGTTGATAACAGAGAAAACCACACAGGGAATACATTTTTGAATGCCATCTGTGCCATTAACAAGTCATATTGTATCAGCATTTCACAGTGCGGGGCAGTGTCCCAGGGTACAGCATTTGGCCTGTGTCACATAGAAATGCACGAAATTTTAAGCTTAATTATCCCTCACCTATACAACTGAGGGCACTGCCCAGATGTTCTTAAAGCGTTCATCCAGGTTCACCATTGCATCTCAGCATTTCTGGTATGATGTGAACTGTGAACTCCTTCCATGGGCATAATTTTCCCAAACTCTCTTAGAACTTTTGTTTCAACTGCTAAGTGGTATATGAAAAGAAATGATTTTTTAAATTGAAGGTTAGCTGATTTACAATGTTGTGCTAATTTCTGCTGTACAGCAAAGTGACTCCGTTATACACATATATATTCTTTTTTTATATATATTCTTTTCCATTACGGTTTATCCCAGGAGATTAGATGTAGTTCCCTGTGCTATACAGTAGGACCTGGTTGTTTACCCATTCTAAGTGTAACAGTTTTCATCTACTAACCCCAAACTCCCAGTCCATCCTTCTCCCTCCCCACCTCCCCACTGACAACCACAAGTCTGTTCTCTATGTCTGTGAGTCTGTTTCTGTTTTGTAGATAGGTTCGTTTGTGTCACATTTTAGATTCCACATATAAGTGATATCATATGGTATTTGTTTTTCTCTTTCTGACTTACTTCACTTAGTATGATAATCCCTAGGTCCATCCATGTTTCTGCAAATGGCATTATTTTGTTCTTTTTAATGGCTGAGAATATTCCATTGTATATATGTACCACATCTTCTTTACTCATTCATCTGTTGATGGACATGTAGGTTGTTTCCATGTCTTGGCTATTGTGAATAGTGTTACTATGAACATAGGGGTGCATGTATTGAAAAGAAATTATTTTAAATAAAGACTTGCTTTTATTTTAGAGTGGAATAGTATTGATTGCATTATAAAAGTCCCACTAATATTATCATTAATAATAATCATGATGTATGAAGACTCATTTTGACTTAAGTTCCATTGAATTAATTTTGATATAAAACAATTTACCATAAAAAAAGTAAAACTGCCTATGTCATATTTGGTTTGGAGATCATCAACTATATATATTATATAATTATATACATGTAAATATACATGTAGATGTAAAATATATATGTATATATATTTAAATGTAGACTACAATTAACTAAATTTTGGCAACAAATTAGACTTTTCATACTTTTAATTTTAGTTCTAAAGTAATTCAGAAAGGTTTTATATTTTTACTTGTAAACCCTCTTCACATATAATATATTGCTGACATATAGTCTTTATTTCCAATAAATTGGATATAATCATTACTATAGTTTCTCTGTAAGTATTCGTTTTTTCAAAGTTCTGGAAACATCTCAATGTATTGTATAAATTTTTCCATCAGATAAATTAAACTTATAAATATAGGGAAGAGCACCTTGAGATTAATTTACAGGATTATATCCATGTCTCAGCATCAATATTCTTTATGATCCAGAATTTAACTAACAATCTATTGTAGGTACAAATTTTAAGATATATGAGTAAGAATAAAAGTCACTTTTAATTGTACCACCACCAGAGAAGGAAATGTTCTGCTGAGAAATTAGCTGAATGACCGAATCTTCAGCAGCCCCCATAAAGGGTCATGTGTTTGCTAGATTCTTACTTAGAGCCCTTCACACTGATTTGTTTTGAACAGGGAAAAAAAGGACTTATATTTATTAATTGAAAAACAGATGGCATTCCTGTCTTTATGTGATCCAACAAAATACTTTGCAAACCCCAAAATTGATAGACATGGGTTAGGAAATGTCATAATATTGAATCATTTTCTAAAAGGCTCTGCTGTAACTCAGTTCTGTTTGTCAAGATCACCAGAGCTTGGGGAGAGAGATATCTCTTCCCCACTGTAATTCTGGGACTGGCCACAGTGTAAGACACACGTAGCATTGGAACATCTAAACACATGTGCCAGCAAGCAGGCTTTGTCTCCTATGGGAGAACATTTCTCGCTAATAAATCCCCTCTGACTCTGCTTCTTGTGGGTTGTGTTTCTTTGGCCTTTGCAAGTTTCTTCGTTAACTTCTTCATCCTTTCACGGTTCTGAATTAACTGTGCAACTTGACCTTGGACTTGATTCTCAAGCTTTCCCTTGACCTCGTTTGCTCACTTCCAGTTCAGAATCCTTTCTGAACCAGCTGCTGTCCCTGACTCAGCACTCTAAAAAAAGCAGTTATATGTTCCTTTTCCAGTACTACTTTTCATCTCTAGGAAGACAGCTCTGAAACCAGACCTCAGAGTTTCAGGAGAATGGTGTTAAGTTCTAAAACAACAGGACAATATCCATGGTAGACAGGCAAGAGAAAAGTCATCAAACTGCTTTTCTAGACACAGCTGACATCTTTCCTTTTGAATGAAAGAAAAAATAGAATTTACGGATTATCTTAATTAGGTCTGTTTTTTCCCCATTTCTAAGTTGTGTTCCTTTTTAAGATCAAAAAGAATCAAAGAAATCTCTTGAGGCTGTTTTCTTGTCATTGATGTGTTAAAAAACAGTAAACCACCTTCACTGAATTACCATAAATTCAACACAGCGTAAAGGAAAACATTTTATAGTGCTTGTTTTCTTTTTTTGTAAGAAAAAATGTTACAAGTCCTCTCCATATCACTCCTAATTGCTATTTTTTATTTCCCATACACTCTTGTTAACCTTCTTTGCCTATCATGGAGGGGTCAGACCAACAAATGTTGCTGTTGGAATGGAAATACCATATACATAAAAAGCAAACTTCAAATTGAATGCTACCATATCATTCACAGATGTCATCACTAGCAATAGGAGAAGAGGGTTGTCTTGTGTGAGAAGAAAAGCAAAATGGAAGTGTAGCCCTACGTGAGCTCTCTAAAATGGAGCCAGGAGACCACTGAGGAAGTGTGACTTATGCACATCTCGGCCCGGGTGGAATCTGACATATTGACCACTTACTGTCCTAATGAAGGCAGCCAAAACATCTGTAAGAAACTCAAGATATTTAATGGATTCTTACCCTAAAATAACTGTAACAGCCTGTCTACTTATCAAACTCCTCCCCTGAAACAACTCATGATTCCTTAAGGACAAATATTTCCTGACTTGCATCAGGGTCAATCACAATTCTCACTGGGCAACTTTAACAGTCATGTGGCTTTTTGTCTTTATAAGCCTTTTGACTCTTTCACCTTAATCTGTGTCTCCTGAAATGCAGTTCTTAGAACAACAAATAAAGGCCTTTGTTCTTTGCAGCCTTGATGCTGATTATTGTTCAATGCCTGCAATTGTAAGGGTGGCTCCGGGGAGTCTACCCTTTTAAGAAGGCAGCGAGAGGCAAGGGCTGCTGATAGCAGGTTGATCTCTTCCCCTTAGAAAGTGACCTCAAGCTATGATATGGCAGAAGACAGTGGTCCAGCTCAGGAGTCTGTACATACACTGACAAGACTCTTTGGTAGGAGAACCTCAGAAAACTCAATTAAAGGCCTCCCATGGAGTGGGCAGCCTCTGCCTTGGCATTGCAGGATGTCAGAAGGAACATCCCACTGCCTTAAGAAAACCAAAGAAACACATTATCCCCCTTGTGAGAGGTTAAAGTATGCAAGATCCAATAGGCCATTCTCACTGCAGTCAGGGATGCCAAGGATATGAAGGCTTTTGTTCACAGGGAAAGTTCTCTTCTCTAACATCACCATCATCTTTTGCCACTGAAGTGGCCATTACAAAGCTCATTATTTCAGAAAAAAAAAATATTCACAGAGAATCAAACATGTACAGTGTAAGGGGTATAAAGTATAAGAAACTGCCTACACACAATGCAAACCTTTATTCATGAGGCTAAAAGGGAAGGAAGAGTGATTAAACCCCAAAGTTAGAAAACCTAAAGTCTTTTTTATTCTTCAGGGTTTGGCTTTAGAAAATCCCCTTATAAACCAGAATTACCCCCAATGAACTATAGAGAGGGAAAACTTTTCTTCTCTCCTCTTAGATTCTATAACACAGGCTTGAAAAGTAAACTGACAAAAGACAGATAATGAGGGAAAAGCCATACAAATTTTATTAATATTTTTAATTGTACTTGCATAGGGGCTTCACAGGAAAGAAAAAAACAGAAAAACAAACACACAAAAACAAAAAAACAAAGAAACAGTTAGACCCAGAGGCTTATATACCATTTTAACAAAGGACTGTAAATTGTGGATATGTAGCTAGACAAAAGAAAGGAGGTTTGGGTTTCTAAGGGCAATTACATGTGGGAAGGTGACTAGGAAATATATAGGGGAAGCTCATGATAAGGATCATTTAGTAAGCTCTGTTTATGCAGACTCAAATCAGTGCCATTTCTGACTCCAATGATAAAGGCTGTTCTCCTCTTTCTGGTATGGGAGGGGAGAGGCACATCACAAGATAAATTTATGCCCTACTGTTAGGCAGTGAGGGGAAAACAGAGAGCTCATCCTGTATCTGCTTTTTCTCAATTGCTTTCAGCTCAAAATAATCTTTAAGCCAAAGTACCATAGTTTGGGGTGGCATATTCTGATCTGCTTCAACTTTTTCTCTGACAGTGCCATAAACATTGGGGTGATGCAGCTGGCTCATGCAGCCTCACAAAGGAGTGGCTTGTTAAAGTTTCACAGATTTTGTGAGCCAGTGTTAAACATAGCGATTATTAGAAATTAAAATTAAATGAATTATACTGAAAAAGAAAGGTAAAAAATACTCAAAATTCTCACTTCTTAATTACTTTGCTGCATTTTACAAAAATTTATACTCCTATATATACATCTATTACATTTTTATGTTGAAAATACAGTTAGTCTTCCATATCTTCTAGTTCTACATCCATGAATTCAACCAAATGTGCAAAAATATTTGGAAAAAAATTCTAGAAATTTCCAAAAAACAAAACTTGAATTTGCCATGTGCTGGCAACTTTTTGCATAGCATTTACATTGTATTTACAACTATTTACATAGCATTTACATTGGATTAGGTATTATAAGTAATCTAGAGATGATTTAAAGTATACAGGAGGATTTGCATAGGTTGTATGCAAATACTGTGTTATTTTATTTAAGGGACTTGAATATATATGGATATTGGTATCCATGGTGGACCTGGAACCAATCTCCGTGGATACAGAAAAGGACGACTCTACTATATATGGTGTGTTACTGATCATCTCTTCCCAGTTCCTCTTTCAGGAGCATCATGTTGGTAACTAGAAATCAGCCAAGGTGGGAGTGTTTGCACCATGGAAATCAGCAAAAGCTAAAAATCTGGGTTTGATTTATGGTTTTATTGATTGCCTGTGCTTAAGAAAGAGATGAAGAAAATATTAACATTGCAGATGAAACGTTTTTTTAAAAGTGTATCATATCTGTAGCCATATATTCTAAGGCACACAAGATAGGGAGGAAATACTCTTCCAGCATTTGAAAAGTATCTAATTCAGCAAAGAAGTCACTCATGTCATTGATAAGTGACTGAAGTTTTGACATACATAGTACTGAAGCTGAAAGAGATTTCTGTTTAATGAACGTGATTTGTACAAGAATGAGAAATAGTTTAATCATAGATCATATAACAGATGTGATGACAATAAATTTTACCGGGAAAAGGACAGATTAGAATGAAACTCCATTTTTCATGTCATGGTTGAATTGCACCCAGAGGTTGTCTATAGACACAAGAATTCAGCAAAAGTCAACAAAACATTTATGATAAGGAATACTGTATATGCCATTATTACTTGTAAATTGTGTGCTACAAATCTGTATACCAGTAACATTTATAACAAAGTATATATATGTATTTCTGTATCTAACACACGTGCACACACACACACACACACACTCACATCTTTTTTTTTTTTGCCACTAGTTAAACATTTATTAGCACATCATTAGACATTAGATGCAAGGATGGTTACGGACACCATGGGAGGTAACCCCCATTTATTATCTTTGAATGCTCCATACAGGCCCTGAACATCCCTGTGGTCTAATGAATAAATTCATTAGATGGATCTTTTGTCTATAAATTTAAATAAAACTTGTTTAAAACTGCTCATATACTTGACCTATATGGTCTCAGGGGATAATGAGTCCCATATCTCTTATTCACCATACATAAGATTTTAGGGAAAACATTTAGAAAAAATATCTAATCAAGCAGTTTTCAGGCTTCTTTTAACATTAATTGCCCAGCATACATAAGATACTCTTAATGGTTAGTCCTGGGAAGTGAGATTGAGGACTCAGGGAAGGTGAAAGGGGATTTTCATTTTCATTCTGTGTCAGTTTGAATTGGTTTCCTGAGAAGGAGGAAAGATCAGAAGAAGATAGGTAGAAAATGGAGGTCCAGAAATGTGCTGTGTGGTAGGGCAAGTGGATTTTTATTTGTTTATTTAGATCCCAGCATATTCAAGAATTATTTAAATAGCTTATAGAAATTCATATAATGCAATAGGATAAAAGTAATAAAAGTAAAACCAAGGTGAAGGGATAATCATGGCAGCATAGAAAGGGGAGCCAAAGATAAAAATGCACAACCTAAGGTCTTGCTTCACTACTATGGGTAAACAGAGAGTTCTCTTCTACACAAGAAAAATTTAAAGATCAAAATACAAAGAGATATATAAACCAGTTTTCTCAGACTTGTTCACAAAGACTTAAATACCTCTTGCTCACCATTGAACATCATCAGAGAAGAAGGGGAAGAGTTATTTACAGAATAACCTTAAGCATAAGAGCTCACAGAACTCTTGATGATTCAGCAAACAAATCCTTCCCTCTGGTGATGCTTCTTGCTCTTATCAGCTGACCATATTAGGATTCCAATGCTTCAGGATTCCACATTGAAGTGGTCCTTATGGAAGCCAGAGAGCTAGATTACATGAGCCACTGTGATCTCTCTTGACCTTCTAACTAGTTCAATGAGTACTTCACAGGACATTCCAGAATGTTGCCTTCACTCCAGACAGGACTGTCATCTAATACTCACTCAAATAGTCTCTTTACTTAAGCAATGTTCTAAAATCTAAAAATCCATCCTTTTCTTCCAGCCCTAATCAAATTTTACCAATTAGTCAAGGCCCAACTGAAGTCCCAGGGGCTACATTTTTTATCGTATATTAGTTGATTAATAATTTATCTACTTTCCATGAACAAATCTTAATATTTTCCTAGCCACTTCCCAACCAGAATTATTTGATATTGAAGGCCTGTTGGCAATAGGCTCTCCTGGTAAATGACTAATATGACATAACTCCCTGTACATATAGAAAGGAAGTCTGAAACCAAGGCAGAATGGGGAAAATTAATAAGGCAGCTTCTTAAATACTGACGAAGTATGTTGGATAAACATCACAGTCAAGGCACTGGAAAAATTACATGGAATACATTTTCATTCAGGTATAGTTTCTTCAAAAAAAATACATTATAGCTGGAAAAAAAAGTACTTCATCACTTTGGGAAAAGAACTATATCAGGAAACACAGACTTTCATTTCCTGGAAGATGGAGGAGAGGTAATTATGAACAAATGAAAGAATAAAACCCTCAGCAAAGAAATAGAAAGTCTCAGAGAACAAAGCAAGCAAAGATATAAAAAACAACCAAATGGACATTTTAGAACTGAAAAATACAATAATCAAAATTAAAACTCAATAACAAAATAGAGGGGATAGAGGAAAGAATCAGGGAACTAGAAGATAAAACAATAGAAATCCATTCTGAACAATAGAGAGAAAATCGGAGATTTGAAAAATGAACAGAGCCTTAGGAAACTGTCAGGGCAGTGCTGAAAAAATACTTGAAGAAATTAATGGCTGAAATCTTCCCCAATTTGTCAAGAGTTACAAATCTACAGTTTCATGAAGTCCAGTGAAGCCCAAACAGAATAAACCCAAAGAAAACCACAACAAGACACAGCATAATTAACTTCTGAACTAAAGAAAAACCTTGAGTGTAGCCAGAGAAAAACAATACCTTACCAATAGGGGGAAAAGAGTTCTAATGATGAAAGATTTTTCATCAGAAACCATGGAGGCCAGAAGAAAGTGACACAATATTGTTTAAGTGTTGAAAGAAAAGAACTGTCAACCCAGAATTCTATACCCAGTGGAAACATCCTTCAGGAATGAAGAAATCATGACATTCTCAGTTGAAGGAAATTGTTGCCAGCAAACACATACAAAAAATGGCCAAAAGAAGTTCTCTAAACAGAAAACAAACAGTAAAAGAAAGAACCTTCAAAGAAAGAAAAAACAGGTAAGCAAAAAGATAAGTAAATCCAATAGGCTTTCCTTCTCCTCCTGACCTTTCTAAAGTATGTATGATAGTTGATACAAAAATTATAATACACATTGATGTAGTTTTAAGTGTGTGTAAGGGAAAGTTTTAATAAAATCGAAGTATAAAGAGGGAAGGAAATTGGGATATAAAGGGAGATAAGGTCTCTATACTTCACTTGAAAGAGTAAATTAACATGACTGTTAAATTCTGAAAAGTTATGTATAATATAATGTAATACCAAGAGCAACCACTAAAAAAGCTATACGAAGAGACAGTCTCAAAAATTCTATAGACAGATTAAAATGGAATTCTAAAAAAATGTTCAGGAAATCCACAGAAAGTCAGGAAAAGATAACAGAGAAACAAAAAGTAAAGTGAACAAAGAGAAAACCAAAAAAATGGCAGAATTTAGTCCTAATATACTTGACCCTTGAAAAACACAGGTTGAACTGAGCAAGTTCACTTACATGTGGATTATTTTGAATAAATAAGTACTACAGTACTACAATCCACAGTTGGTTGAATCTGTGGATGTGTAACTGGGGATACAGAGGGCTGACTATAAAGTTATACACAGATTTTCAATTGTGTAAGAGGGTAAGTGTCCCAACCTCCACACTGTTCAAGAGTATATCAGTATTTTGTACTGTAGTTCAATAATTACATCAAATGTAAATTATCTAAAAATACCTATTAAAAGACAAAAATTGTCAGAGTAGATTAGAGAATTTGAACCAACTATATTCCATCTACAAGAAACTCACTTCAAATATACAATATAGGTAGGTTGAAAGTAAAAGGATGGAAAAAGATATATCATTCAAACATTAGTGATAATTGTCATTAATCAAAAGAAAGCAGGAGTGACTATATTATTATCATTTAAGGTTCAGAGCAAGAAAATTACCAGAGGCAGAGAGGGACCTTAAAAATTAAACAGACTAAGAAGGCATAGCAATCCTAAATGTGCCTACACCAAAAAACACAGCTACAAAATATGTGAGGTAAAAACTGATAGAACTAAAAGGAGAAATAGACAAATCAACAATTATAGTTGGATATGTCAGCACCCACCTCTCCACAATTGATAGAACAACTAGACAGAAAGTCAGCAAGACTATATAAGAATTCAACAGTACCATCTGTTATGGTCTGAATTGTGTTCCCCCAAAATTCATATGTTGAAGTCCCAACCCACAGTACTTTGGTTGTGGCTGTATTTGGAGATAGAGCCTTTAAATAAATAATTACATTAAAATGAGGCCATTAGGGTGGGCTCTAATCCAATCTGGTTATTATCCTTATAAAAAGAGGAAATTTGGACATACAGATAAAGAGATACCAGGGGTGTGTGCTCATATAGAAAAGACTCTTTGAGGACACAGTGAGAAACAGCCATCTGCAAGCCAAGGAGAGAGGTGTCAGGAGAAACCATACCTGCCAACACCTTAATCGTGGACTTCCAGGATCCAAAACTGAAAGAAAATAAATCTCTGTTGTTTAAACCACCTAGTCTGTAGTATTTTGTTGTGGCAGCCCTAGCAGACTAATATACCATCAATCAACAGGGTCTGACATTAATAGAATACTCCATCCAACAACATCAAAATATACATTCTTTTTGAGTACACATGAAACCAAACTAGACCATATCCTGGGCCATAAAACATACTTCAACAAATTTAAAAGAATTGAAATCATACAATGTGTCCTCTGACCACAACAGAATCAACCTAGAAATCAATGACAAAAAGATAAGAAAATATCAAAACAATTAGAAACTAAACAACACACTTCCAAATAATCTATGGATCAGAGAGGAAGTCTCAAAGCAAAATTTAAAATATGTACAATTATCCAAAAGAAAATGAAAATACAGCATATCAAAATGTGTGGGGCACAGCTAAAGCAGTGCTGCAGGAATTTATAGCACTAAATGCACATGCTTAAAAAGGTCTAAAATCAATAATGTTAGCTCCCATCTCAAGAAGCTAGAAAAAGAAGAGCAAAATCAGTCCAAAGCAAGCAAAAGAAAGGAAATAATAAAAACTGGAGCAGAAATCAATTAAGTTGAAAAGAGAAAAATATTGAAACAAAGAGCTGGTTCTTTGAAAAGATAAACAAAATTGACAAACTCCTAGCAAGACTGAAAAAGAAAGAGAAGACACAAATTACCAAACTCAGGAATGAAGCAGAGTATGTCGCTATAAACCTTGCAAACAACTGAAGAATAATAGGAGAATACTATGAACAACTCTACACACATAAATTTGACAAAATTGACCAATTCCTTAAAAAACACTATCACAATCACCTCATATGATAGGTACTATGAAGAGCTCTCAAACTAATAAGAAATTGAATTTGTAACTTAAAATCTTCCAAAAATGAAATTTCCAGGCCCAGATGGTCTCACTGGAGAATTCCACCAAACATTTAAAAACGAATTAACACTAATTCTATACAATCACTTCCAAAATTTAAAAGAGAAGGGAACACCTCCCAAATTTTTTCATGAAGATAGTGTTATCCTAATACCAATACCAGACAAAGGAAAAGAAAGAGGGGGGTGGAGGGAGAGGGAGAGGGAGGAAAAAAGGAAGGAGGGAAGGGAGGGAGGGAGGAAGGAGGGCAGGGGAGGAAGACATTTACAGACCAACTAGTTCCTCACTAAGTAATTATTTGCTATGGAAGTAAGAACTCTTCCCTTTAGAGACTCAAGATGACATGATAATATCAAAGACCTTCCTCTTTACATTTAATCAGTATTAGAGAGCAAAAATGGTAAAGCAGAAATAATATAGAATTTGGATTAAGAAGATGCAGTGAAAGTTCGTTCATTACAGCAGTGCTTCTCTAACTTTAGCATGCATCAAAATCACCTGGAACAATTATTAAAACAAAAATTTCCGGACCCCACCTGAAGAGTTTCTGATTCAGTATGTCTGAGGTGGAGCCTGAGAATTCACATTTCTAACAAGTTCCCAGGTGAAACAGTTGCTGCTGGTCCAGGTACCACACTATGAGAATCATTGCTTTACTCTTCGTAGCTCTGCAACCATAAGTACATCACTTAACTCTCTAAGTTTTAGTGACTTCATTTGTAAAATTCAGATGGCAATAATATCTACCCAAGCTATCGAAAAGAGTAAGTTATGAAAAATCAAAATAAGAAAATGTACGTGAAAACATTTTGCAAATTAGAAAGTACTATATAAATTCATTCCTTCACTCAAAATATACTTTTGATAACACATTATGTGCTGGTACTATGTTAGGAGCTGAGGCCAAATCAATTATTGGAGCCTATAATCTGATATGGAAGAAAAACATTAAATAATTATTTAACTATGAGTGTAAGTAAATGTCATGAACAAAAATATTTCAGCAAGTTTTTAAATTTTGAAATAGGAAGCAATATAGTAAAAGTACATGACTAAAAATAAATAAATAAATCAAATGAATGCCAAGTACTGAGGCCATAAAAAGGTTAGAGATAAAGCCCTATCAATCCATTAGCTATACTTGAGATGACTGCATCCCTTCTATAGAAAATCAGTTAAGGAAAAAATCTCAAGCCCTCCTAAATTACTGTCAAACAAGTTGAGTAAGTTTTGTAGTATTTAGAGTGTGTCGGATATAGCAATCAGATACAGTCGAAAAGGGCAATTGAAGAGGGGAAATATAGTCAATGTTCTCTCCCAGCACCTGCAGGAAGCAGTCCTTACCATGCACTTGTAGCTTTCAACAACACTTTCTGCTTTGCAATCAGAGCCACAGCATATCGTCTTTTATTAAATTTGACTGGAAATAAACGATGCTTTTCTTAATCAAGCCCACACTGCAGTTTAAATCACTTTTAGGGCAAAATACATTCTCCCATGTGGGAAGCAAGCTCATCAGAACGGTCTCTAGGAGGGTTTTATCTTTGGGCAAGGATTTCAAAGTTTTCTCAAGCAGGCAGTGAATAGGTACTCTGTCCTCCAAGAATAACCAGCAGGGACTTCCCTGGTGGTGCAGTGGTTAAGAATCCGCCTGCCAATTAAGGGGACACGGGTTCGAGCCATAGTCCAGGAAGATCCCACATGCCGCAGAGCAACTAAGCCTGTGCGCCACAACTACTGAGCCTGCTCTCTAGAGCCCGCGAGCCACAACTACTGAAGCCCGCGTTCCTAGAGCCCGTGCTCTGAAACAAGAGAAACCATGGCAATGAGAAGCCCGCGCACCGCAACGAAGAATAGCCCCCACTCACTGCAACTAGAGAAAGCCCGCGCACAGCAATGAAAACCCAATACAGCCAAAAAATAAATTTAATTAATTAATTTTTTTAAAAAAAGAAGAAGAACCAGCAGGCTGAAAGAGTCCCATGCTACCAACTGCTTTTGCTGACAAATTGGTGGTTTGCTCATAAACTCGAAAATCCAACTAAACCGATGTAGGGTTGGTTTGGAGACTTCTTTTTTGATCTGTTCTGGGTCCTTTCACAATTAAAATTTGTACTCTTTTTTTCTGCTTAATACTTTAAAAAGGCAAAATATATGATTTCCTCCAAGAGGTTTCCATAACCTATTTATGGAAGAAAGAATTTTGTTTTCTAGAATGCACTCTCCAGGAAGACACCAAATTTTCAATTTGAAAATAAAATTTACCCTTGCTTCTCCTATGTTTCATTCACAGCCAAAGGCAGGTCTACAAATCTGGGTCAGACACCTTAGTAGGTGATGGGACAGCATGCAATCAACTGTATTTAGTTTAATATCTTGAATCCACCTTGAGATAGTCTGTCCTTCAAAAATATCTCCACATGGCCCATTTAACCACCATCTCTTTCTATTTTCCTTTATCTCTGTCATCCCTATTCCCCTTTCTTCTCTCCACACCAATCATAGGAATACAATTATGTCTCTTGACTTGAGAGATCCTAAGAGACTCACCTCACCCAGCCCTCCATATATTTCACACCTAGAATCACCACCATTAGTTATCACTCACACTCATATCACTCCTTCATTTGTGTTAGAACTGCTTTCAAAGTGAGGGCCCTCCAGGTCTGTTTGCATATGTAAGGAATGGGGAAAGATGGAGACATAACAAGAAGACAGTTGTGGGGGAAAGGAGGGCAGATAAAAGACTGTCACAGTCTGGTCTCCCTGGAAATCAGATTCTGACTCAGAGATTTGTGTGCAGGAAGCTAACCGGTCAGAATGCTCAGGATGAACACCTGTTGGGAAGAGAAGGAAGCAGATTGGGCAGAGGGAGAAGTTGGGCTGTGATACAGCTACAACAAAGGCCTCAGCCAATCTATAGAGAGCTCTGGAACTTGAATGGCCATAAAAAGACATTCCAAATTGGGATAAAATGGTCATGTCTTTTTACCCCACATTGTATCTGACTAATCACTGGATCCAGGCTGACCCCAGGAAGGGAGTATGATCTTGATGGAGGCAGCTCTCGTCACCAGAAGGGAACTCAGCCACCACCACTCCTGACAACTGGAGGAATGAGTATATAAGTCTTGAAAGAGGAGATCTGGGCAACACTCCTAGCATCTACTATAAAGACTAACTACCATCCTGCCATTTTCATAATTTTGCCTTGACCTACCAAGCTCTAAGGACATCAGTCTCATTGTTACTATGGGGAATCAGAGGATCAGTCAAGAACCTAACAGCAAACAGATGACACACTCAAGATAGGTCAGTGTAAAGAAAGCCTAATTACAATGGAGTTATTGGCAAAGATATAGGTCAGGTACAAGGGAAGAATGAGGTTGCCATGTAGCCATTACTACACCTGGACCAGAGGAAAGGAAAGAAGGAGAGAATACTGGAACCCAGAAGGCAAATACCATGTAAGGGAAGCCATTTTGAAAGGAGCATAGACCTTTGTTGAGGTCACAGTCAGTCAGCTCCAAGAACTCACAAAGAGGAATCCAGGGGATTGAATACACCAAACTCACTCTCTTGTCAAGGTTCCCACTGGCCCAACCCAATCAAGCAAGGGATACTATTGCTGTAGTACGCTGAGGTCAGCCTCCTGGGGTGGAGAACAAGGAAAGAAGAGTAGAGAACAAATATAAAGCCACAGGTAGAAACCATCTGACACAGATTTAAAGGGATATTTATTGCCCAAAGCATTCAGCTTTCATGCTTGCTCCCATTTTCAGCAATGAATACAAGGTAGTGAATGTCAGCCTGTCTCCACAGTTGAGACCACACCTTAGAGAACAAATTCATAATGCTAAGCACAGTAGCTGTGGGGAGTCAGTGTATGTTCAGAGATCAGGGAGGTTTCACCCTTTTAAAATTTTGTTAAGGCTTTGGAATATGCTGACAGTGAAAGTCAATTATTTAGTGTGTTTAAGGAGTTGGGGGGGATACGAAAGGGAAAAAAAAAGGATAGCAATGATGAGAAGCTTACACCCTGGGAATATACCAGTCAAATAAGAGCCTTAAAAGAAAATCTTTGAGCTCTACAGACACTGTTAGAATCAATGCAACACTGACATCTTTTCCACAGGTGATCCTGATGCACAATTTTAAGCCTTGGGCATGAAATAAATAAGTTACAAGGATGTAATGTACAGCATAGAGAATATAGTCAATATTTTATAATAATTTTGGAGTGTAATCTATAAAAATATTGAATGACCATGTTGTACGCCTGAAACTATTATAATATTGTAAATCAACTATACTTAAACTTTAAAAAAACATTGCCATAGTCCCTGCATGGATAGGCTCACGGTAGAAGTACTAGGGGCTCCTAAAAAATATGGGGAAAAAAGAGAAAAAATTCCCAAGCCAAAGCAGAACATTTTGTCACTGTCCCTTAGCTTTTGACTGGTATAAAGACTATGAAGGCATAAAGTAGTTGGAGAATGTTTTCTAAAAGCTAATACCAAATAGTTTAGGCACAAAAACAAATAATTTGCTCTTTCTCATTTGATTAATATTCATTATTCCTGTTAGGCTATTTACAGTTATATGCTCTTTGTAAATATCAGCCAAAGCATATAGAAGAGTGGAGATTACTGAGAATTTTCTCAAAATGCAACCCTATTGTGTGGTAAAGTTAATTAAGCCCCTTATATGTCAAAACTGAGGGAAAATTTGTCATTATAAAAATTGGTGACATATAAGTACCGTTGGTGAGAGTGTGAACTGGTACAGCCATTATGCAGAACAGTATGGAGTTTCCTTAAAAAACTAAAAATAACACACACACTACTATATATAAAATAGATAACTAATAAAGACCTACTCTATAGCACAGGGAAGTTTCTCAATACTCTGTAATGACCTATATAGGAAAAGAATCTAAAAAAGAATGGATATATGTATATGTATAACTGATGCACTTTGCTGTACAGCAGAAACTACACAACATTTTAAATCAATTATACTCCAATAAAAATTAGAAAAAAAAACTAAACATAGAGTTCACATATGATCCTGCAATCCCACTCCTGGGCATATATCCAGAGAAAACCATAATTTGAAGAGATACATGCACCACAGTGTTCATAGCAGCACTATTTACAATAGCCAACACATGGAAACAACCTAAGTGTCCATCTACAGATGACTGGATAAAGAAGACGTGGTATATATATATATATATACAATAGCATATTACTCAGCCATAACAAATAATGAAATAATGCCATTCGCAGCAACATAGATGGACCTAGAGATTATCATACTGAGTGAAGTAAGCCAGACAGAGAAAGACAAATATCATATGATATCGCTTATACGTGGAATCTAAAAAAATGATACAAATAAACTTATTTACAAAACAGAAATAGACTCACAGACATAGAAAACAAACTTACGGTTACCAAAGGGGAAGGGAGGAGGGATAAATTAAGAATTTCAGATTAAAATATATACATAAAATAAATAACCAACAAGGACCTACTGTATAGCACAGTAAACTATACTTAATATCTTGTAATAACCTATTATAGAAGAGAATGTAAAAAAAGAATACATATATATATATATGAATCACTTTGTTGTACATCTGAAACTAACACAACATTGTAAATCAACTATATTTCAATAAAAAATTTTAAACATAAATTTTTTTTAAATGGTGACAAAGTCTTGGAAAAGAAGTTAGAAAAATGGCAATCTCTCCACTCCCAACTCCAGTCTGTATATATCTCTTTAGCCAAACTACCGTGGGGTCCATGGTCACCTAGGTACAGGTGAGACCTTGAGCTCTGAATAAAATTAACCAGAGAGAACTGAGACCAGCATTTCTCTCCGAGAGTTGGCATAAAGAAAGCTAGGGGGATGCTAAGGGGATGGACTGAGTTTTCCTTTTCCCTGAAGCTGGAAGAATGCAAGGAGACCTGAGAGAAATGACACTTCAGCAGCTTCCGTGCTACTGGCAGAACTGCAGCCATTTGTAGTTTAGTATGCCTACCCAGACCTGAGCCTCCATGAGCCGCAGAGTAGAATAACATCTAAGGGTGTTCAGCATCCAGGGGAGGGAAAATATATGAGGACAAAGCAGGTATATGTATCTACAATCAGCAGAAAAGGATGAAATTCTCCCATTTAAAAAAGAGAGACTGAAAGATTAAGATAAACAAAAACAATAAAGCTATATTCCATTTACAAGAAACATACTTTTAAAAAGATAAAGAATGGTTGACAATAAAGCAAAGGGCAAGAAAATGCCAGGCAAATATCAAGGATATGATGAAACCAAATGAAGAATGTTATATGAATAAAAAGCACAACTTAGGAAGAAGATAAACTAGTGATAAACTTAAATGCATCACATAACATAGCAGTTAAATATAGAAAACACATCAAAATAAAAATACAGAAAGAATTTGACTAAAATACAATTATAGGAAGAGATTTTAATATATTTCTCACAAAATTGAACCTATCTAGTAGTGAGGAAATAAATAAATTATTTAAGCAAATTAAGTAATACTAGGTTTAGGTACAGTAGAATCTTATATCCCTTGACTAGAGATTATATATTCATTCCATATATTCGTGGAACATTTGCTAAAGCAAGTTATGTATTTGACCACAAAAGAAAAGTTTAACAAATTGAATGTAACAGAAATTTTACAGGCCACATTTTCTGATAATAATATAACAAAATTACAAATAACAAAAAGTTGATGCCAAATATATTAATTACTTAGAAGTGTATTTACAAATATCTAGACAATCCTTAGACCAAAGGAGAAATCTAATTCACAAGCTATCTGAAGAGTAATGAAAAGAAGTACACTTCATATCAAATCCTATGAGACTTAAAAGCTAAATGCATAGCTTTAAATGCCTTCATAATTTAAAAACAGACTTAAAACGAAAAGAACTAAGTTCACATATTAACAAATTAAAACTAGACCATTAAAATCAATTAAAAACACATAAGAAAAGTGAGTTAATAAATCTAAAATATGCTATTAGTGAGGTAGAAAATAAAATTGGTAGATATGATAAATAACTTTAACAGTTTACTTTTGGAAAATAAGATAAAATAGGAAATACCATCATATATTTGATTACAGCACAAATAAAGATTAAGAATGAGAAAAGGGAAAAAAATCAGGATATATATAGTACAGCACAGGGAATATAGACAATATTTTATAGTAACTTTAAATGGAGTACAGTCTATAAAAATATTGAATCACTATGTTGTACACCTGAAACAAATGTAATATTGTAAATCAACTATACTTCCATTAAAAAGAAAAAAGAAAAAAAGAGAGAAAGAAAGAGGATAAAATCACAGCTTCAGGAAAGATCAAAAGAATTATAAGACAATATTTAATACAAGTCTGTGCCAATAAATGTTCAAACTCATAAGAAAGAAATGATCTGTTTGTAATATAAAAATACATTTTAAAAGCTGTGGAAAACTTGAATAGACTAATAACCTAGAAGGAAATGGTAAAGGTGATTTAAATCTACTATGGACAAGGGCAGAGGGTGGGTGAGTCAACAGCTAAGCATTATCTGATCTTTAAAGAACAGGTAATTTTGATGTTATTTAAACTGCTCTGGTCATAGAAATTATGTTTCCCAATTCACTTTATGAAATCAGTATATCTCTAAGGCCAAAACATAACAAGCAAATAAATATAATCTCACTTCTAAACATAAAAGCAAAATATCTAGATAAAATAGAAATATAGCAATCATCAAATGAATAATACACTATGACTAATGAAGGCTTATTCCAGAAATGCAAGGATGGTTCAATATTAAAAATAACTATAACCCCTCCGTAAATTCCTTACCCTAATCCACACTCTCTGACCACCACCTCTGATCTTTCTAGCTCATTTTCTTTGGTACTCACCTCCTACAATTATTCCCCTGAACAGGATCTCTAATCCATTGGTCATACAATTTTTTTTCACTGGCCCTCACCATTCTCCCAGCTTTACTCCAAGATTAATCATTTTAATCATGTCCTTGCATACACCTTCAACAATCTTGCCCTCTCTGATTTTGTACTTTCTTAGAATACTACAACCCTGGCTAAATCCAACACCTCAACTCTCATGTTCTCATCCAAGTATCTGAACATGACTAAGGAAAAACATAAAGCTACTCTGACTGGTCACTAGTATGTTCGTCACTGTAGCTCACTCAGATGGCCCCTTAATGCTGCTTGTTAGTCATATTAGATTTCCCTGGTGCTCTCACTTCCCCACATTTTATTTCCTCTCTCCTTTAGCCTCCAATACTTCTTCACACAGCCTCATGCTCAGCTGATGATCTTATTTCCCACTTCAATGAGAAAGTTGAACAATCAGAAGATAATTTCAACAGACTCACACTACCATATCTACCAATATCTGTGGACATCTGTACCCACACACTCTGCTTTCCTGCCTTTTTTTTTTTTTTTATAAACTTATTTATTTTATTTTATTTTTGGCTGCGTTGGGTCTTTGTTGCTGCGTGTGAGCTTTCTCTAGTTGCGACAAGCAGGGGTTACACTTTGTTGCAGTGCATGGGCTTCTCATTGCAGTGGCTTCTCTTATGGCACAGCACGGGCTCTAGGCACACAAGTTTCAGTAGTTGTGGCACACGGGCTTCAATAGTTGTGGCATCCAGGCTCAGTAGTTGTGGCACATGGGCTTAGTTGCTCCGCGGCATGTGGGATCTTCCCAGACCAGGAATCGAACCCGTGTCCCCTGCATTGGCAGGTGGATTCTTAACCACTGCACCACCAAGGGAGTCTCTCCTGCCTTTTATTAATGATGTGTTCCCATCTAAAACCAATCACTCTACTTGTGCACTAGATCCCTTAAAAATGTGTACCCTGTCTCTAATTCCTCTTCTTCTATACTCAATGTTCCTCTTTCCAACATTTAGAAAAATGTCAAGCCTACCAAAAAATTACAAGAATAGTAGAATGAATATCCACATATACTCTAGAGAAGAACAATTCCAAAAAGCCATCAAATGTGTGAAAAGAGGTACAAACTCATTAGTAAGGACATGAAAATAGCACCTGAGATCTATCAGGCTGAAAAAAACTAAAATAACAATACCTATTACTGGTAAGGATGAGGAAAAAATGGGAAATGGTAGAAATGGGAAATCTTATAGACTTAATCTATGCAGGGACAAGCTGGATACTGTAAAATATTTCTTTAGTAAAATTGTTTAATTAACATTTGAAAAGGCTGCATCAAAACAGTAGCCCCAAATGGAAGAATATACCTTCCAAATAGGTTCATTTACTCAGAAACATACCTAAGATCCTGTGACAGGAGATAGAAGGAAAGGGAGATGGAGAAAGAAAGAGAAAGGCTGACTGGCCAGAGGCCCTCTAACCCACCCTAACCCTAACCCTGAGGTTCCCTGCCAGACATATAGCCAGAGCACTAGAAATTTCCTAAAGGATTTGTTTAATCTCAACAGGAATATGAGTATTGATTTCCAACACAATTAAAATCCTTTTACCCAACACTGAAAATCCCCAGCACACGAATAATTTGTATTCCAGTTGTCTATAGCCTGGAATTTATTTGCCCATAAAAACAGTATGATAAATCTCCTAAAGCAGCTCACCAAACTTAAATCACTCAAACTGACAATAGAAGAGAAAATGTAAAATCTTGTTGCTGAAGTACACTATTTCAACACATTCTGGGTTCACCTTGGAACCTAAACTCCACTTCTAACAGTGCTGCAATGGTCACGTGCAAGGTGGTTCCCCATGAGAGGAGAATACAAAGGCAACAAAAGCCCAGTTTTTTGGTCATCTCCTATTATACTATATGCCCATGTTCCTCCCCCTGATTCTCTCGTTGTTGGAGAATAATGATAACAACAGCCACCACTTAACCCTGGTCAAGTTCAGTTCAGGATACTTTTCACAAGCTTGATTTAATTTAATCCCCACACAATGTTGTGATATAAATATTATTATCTCCGTCTTACTTAAATAAGGCAATAAGTTCCAAAATAGTCAAGCTGTCCTCTGTCATGTAAATAGTAGGCGGCTGAGGGAGACTTATCTGATTCTAAAGTCATGTTCTTATCTGCTATGTTCCACCAAAGTCCTAGTCTCTGCCCCTAGAGCCCTGAGTCACCCGCTACTGATGCTGGGTTCCTAGACCATGTGCCCAGCTCCAAATTCTATGCTTGTGTCCTGCACAGCGACCCACCCAGAAAAGAACATGTGGGCATTTGGATAACACATATCTGCTCCTAAGAACATTACTTGGAGTAAATGGATCTGCCATTCAAATGTATGGAATAATTTTAGGCCCACCGGAGAGCTCCTGTCTAGTATTTGGTTACGTCTGTAGAGATAAGGATTATGTTCCAAGCCCTGAAGAAATTTAACCAGGGTCCAACTGGCTATAGACACTCCACATGCAGGAACATTTTGACTCATGAATGTCCATGACCTTGTATGCCAGCCCCACATGAATCCAACACATGAGGTTCTTGTTTAATAGGTGGCCTTCTCAAAATAGCTGCAGTTATTAGCTCTCCCTGCAAGGTCTCTGGGGAAGCAAAAGAGACAGATTTGCCTTTCAGCTTTCCAGATCCCTTGTTTGGGGTTTCAGAAAATAACCCACACAATCACAGCACTCTCTGTACCGATCATCACTTTACTTTTTAGAAAGCTGAATCACTTGGAGTTTTGTACTGTATTCATTTTGCACTGATCTCATTTTTTCCCCTTCATTTTTTCCACTTAAGGGGCTATTTTCTCATATTTTGCCTAAGGCTCTGTTCCATGAGAGGTGATAATAACTAAGTTAAGTGCTGAAAACTTCTGAGATGTTTCATGTGGATCATTTGGAGCTGTTGCATTTCTTCTTCCTCTTAACACTAAAGACAAAAGGGATGGTAGGAGAGGATATCATTGAGATACTATAACAGGTAGACAGCTTAACCAAGATGAGCTCATTTCCTATTTTGGAAGAGATGGAATTTTTAAGAACTGAATTTCTCAAGTGATATCATCATCCTGTAAGGGAAAAAGTCTATAAGACAAAGGACTCCAAGGGAGCAGGATACTCTTCAAACAAAGAGCTCTATAAACAGAAGCAGAACAGCCCATATGAAAAGGCAAAGGAAGCCAGAGGTCAGGTTGGGCACATCTGAACTCTACAGGCTTTTAAAAGGAGGAATTGGGCTAAAGCATTGTCAGTGAAAACACCCACGTTTTATTCATTCTTTTAGTCACACTAGCTATTGAACATCTATTAAGTTCCTAATACTTTACACTAGACACTAGGAGATAAAGATAACTAAGCCCCAGTTTTTAACCACCAAAGACTCCCTCGCACTCAAGCGCAGTGGCTTGTAACATTTTCTGTCATAGGGCTTCTTTTTTAATATCAAAACCTTTGATGAGACTAATTATAGGAAACCCACTCTTAAAATTCATTGGTTGAAAAAATACGTATGCATATTGACTTATAGATTCTTTACAGGAATTCTGGGTATTTCCAGGCTGCAGAGAAGCACAGCACTAGTGAGATGAACAATGAAAGCAACATGGTGAAAAGTGAAGCTTGCTCAGCCCTGCATGAGAGAGGACTTGATTTTTGAATTAAAACTATTAACATCTAGGCCCACTGCATTCACACAAACAGCCCTTAATTCATTGCCTAATGTCCCCAAATTCCATATTAGTAAAAACACTTCTCTAGCTCTACAACATTACAAAGCTCTGTCAGAATCATCATCTCATGTTCTTGCTACAGCAACCCTGTGAAATACGGGTTATTAACAGGGACTATGAAACAGACTGGTGAGGTGGCCTGCACAAGGTCACTGAGCTAGAACGGCAGAGCCAGAACTCCTCCACCTCAGCCACGTTGCTCCCAGCTCCAAACCCAATGTGCTTTTTACTATATCAAGCTGATCCTGCTAATAAATGTCATGCATAATTCCCAAAATATATTGAGCATGTACTGTATTAAAATGGTAGGAAGGAAGGAGGGAGGAAGGAAGGAGGAAAGAGACAGGCATTTCATTAGCAAAGTGTTCTGTATAATTTTATCATCCTCCTCACCCACCTGGCTTATGAGGTTGTAATTATTTTACAAATGAGGAAACTAAAGTTCAGAGAGATTAAATCACTTGCCCAAGGTCAGGTAGACTTTAAGAAATGGAGCACAGCTAAATCTTAAGTCCACCTAACCCCAAAGCCCACACTCCTACTCCTTACCTCCCTGCCTAGTGTGGCAAGCGTGTGTGACTTTGAGGAACTCACATAACATCTCACAGGAGAATGTGAGGAACTCACATAACTCACATGAGAAGTAACATTCTTCTCATCCTTCAAATGGGACCTTCATAGGAGCTACCATTTGTCGAGCATTCTTTACCTAGTTCTCTTTCAGCTCTCACAAAAATGCTGCAAGATATGTATGATTAGCCCCATTTTACTGAAAAAGAGATTGAATCTCAAAAGAGCAGATTGGACATAGAAAGCAAATTTATGGTTACCAAAGGGGAAAGGGGGTGGGGAAGGGATAAATTAGGAGTTAAGGATTAGCAGATACAAGCTACTATATATAAAATAGATAAACAGCAAGGTCTTACTGTGTAGCACAGGGAACTATATTCAATATCCTGTAATAAACCATAATGGAAAAGAACATGAAAATATATATATATATATGCATATGCATATATATATATATATATATATATAAACTGAATCACTTTGCTGTACACCAGAAACTAATACAACATTGTAAATCAACTATACCTCAATTTTTTTAAAAAGCAGGTTAAAGGCAGAGTCAGGATTTGAACCCAGGACTCTCTCACATCACAACTCAAGAATTTTCCACAATTTTGTACCATCTCCACAGCTACTGCACAGACGTGGTGGGGAATAAATAAGATAATGACCATGAAAGCCCTTCATAAAGTATTTATTACTACACAAATGTAATGTATTATTATTATTATTGTTGTTATTATTATTCAGCTGAGATATTACACACAGAGGTTAGAGATTAAATAACTTGCCCAAGTTTACATTACAAAGAAATGAGAGTTAGATTTATATTACAAGTTCTAAGTCCTGGTTCAGTGTTCTTTCCACTTGCTATGACTCAGTTAATTAATTTATTGTTTCCTTGAGAGCAATGGTTTCTAACTGGCAATTGTGAGGATGAAATGAGACCATATATGCACCTGTTTGGGACTCAGTAAAATGATTTCCTTCCCTTCTGCCCAGTGCTCTGATCACAGGGCTGTGCCCCTGGCTCCCATGTTTCAAATGATTTGCCACATTATTACAACCACAAAAATAAAGCAGCATGTTGAAAGTCATCTTCATTCTCAATGGCTAATTGTGGAAACACTGACTGCAGTAGGATCTGTAAAAAAAATCTTCTCTCTTGTGCAAGCCACTTGGAGGTAATGCTGTGTGATCTTGGTAGACTTGGGGGGAAATGATGTTTCTTTCATGTCATCATCGTTTCAACAAATGTCCCAACCTCTCCTTTCACAAGGAAGAACTCTAATGACCTAATGCACCGGAACTTTAGTGCTACTTACACCATCTTCATAATCAATTCATGCTGTCAAGATGCTTCCAGGAATTGTACAATTCAGCAGTTGAGGTTTTAAAAGCAAATAAAAAGACCAAGTTCTCAAGGGTAGGATTTTCCCATGGGAGCGCATAATTCAGCGGATGTTTAGCTTAGAGCCAGATTTATCAGGATACTTCCAACTCTGCATCTGATAAGAAGTGTCTGGAGAGTGGAAGCCTTCTCTTTCTCCTCCTGGGCTCAAATAACCAAACCTCACCACTCCCAGACACCACAGAATTAGCATGAGCCTCTGCTACTTGCAAGAAGGTCACCCAGATAAGCTTGTGCATGGTTTACAAATATATTTGAAAAATGAAATTTCTTCAGCAACTGTAGTTCACCATACTTTTTTTTTTCAGGCGATTCCTTCACAGGCATCTGTCTTTCTGTGACATGCTTATTTAGATTCTATAGTGACTACTGAGATAATGAAATCATTTGTGCTCAGACTCTCTTTACACTGATGCATTCCATGCAGTTCACTCAGGTCGAGACCGCTCAACCAAGTAGGCAGGGCAAATTCTAATGATGCTCAAATTATAAGCAGTTTTCAGGAATGGCTCACATTTCTGTCCACCCTTTTGCCTGGAAAAGCCACACCACATACATTCTCATGCCATGTGAGATGAGTTGCTTTCTCCTCTGTGCTCCCACAGCACTTTGTTCCTGATTTGTATAAGCTTGTGTTTTATCTGTTTACATGTCTGTCTCCCCCATACCCCTGTGAGTTTTCTCAAGACCAGACCAAGAGTCACAGTTAATTGATTTCTTATATTCCCGTTATTAATGCCAGGGATCCAAAGAATGTCAAAAGAATAAACTGTTATTAAACTGATTAATTCATATGAGCTTGAGAATGCATCTTTTTGGTTTTCCATGGGTAGGACCAATGAAGTGAAAATCTGAAGATGGACTATATAGGTTAGGCCACAAGTTCATGTAATTTGTGTTCTGGTATCTCTCATGAAACAAGTGGCTGGATCCTGTGAGCAATGGACAGAACTGTGGTTCTGAAAGAAAAAACTCTCAACAGTGCAAACCACTCCAACTGCTCTGGAGTCAATGATAAATTTCCCCAACCGCAGCTCTGAGATGTGCTCAGACAAAACCCATGGGACTCTGAAGAGAATGACATCCCCTGTGTTTCTCCTTTAGCTGAGTGTAGCACCCCTCTGTCAATGGCTCACCGCCTGTCTTTCTTTCCGTCAAAATCCCAGAGAACATAGCTTCTCAGAAATGACACGTCCCTGTGCTTGACTAACTCTCCTCCTTCCAACAACTGATGTTGACTCATTCCCCACTAGTGTCACATGAAGATGATCAATGGTCACAGGCTCCCTGGAATAGGAAAAAGCAACTTGGCATGGGGACAAACCCTGCTCTTCCAACCCCCAGTCACAAGCCTATTTGGCTGTCCATCTTCTCTTCTGCCTTTTATTGAGTCATCACCTCCTTCCCATTCTCTCTTCTCTGTGACCCTACACATAGGTCCAGAATCACAACCAAGGGAAATGAACAAAAGAGTCCACCCAAGCATTTTATAATCACTCAAAAGCTGACAACGTTGGCCTCTAACCATGTTCCATAGTGAAATCTTGTCATCTGGAGAAGGATGACGATGAAGAAAAAGAATTTTTAAGTAAAATAAAGATTAAGATGAAAAAACACAGCAATCATGATGGTAACAGGTCCATTTGGTATAAATGCACCAAAAATTTTTAGAGACACCAAATGAAAAAGATTCATCTTTATGGAGTGAAGACAAAGAAGGGTGCTCTCATTATAAAAACCAATTATGGATGTCTCCACTGGTTCTGAAATACATGTGAATCCATATGAAAGAAACTTTTAGATCTAGGATAACAGAAACAAGATGCTACTGCATTGATATCATTTGCTATTACACAAACTGGAAGAACAGATTGCTGGGGATAGTAGAAGGACACAAAAGCAAAAACAAAAACAAAAACTATTTTCCATACCCAAGTTCAGAATCAGTTGAGAGGTACAAAAGAGCAGTAGATGGAGATAAAAAAATATCACCTTTACTTTTAATTAGTCTCGTATTGAAGAACATGGCTTGCACGTGCAGCAAAAATAAACCCTTTATTACTGAATCCCAGAAGCCCACACGCATAAGGCTGAAAAAAACACAGGTCCCCTCATTTAGGAGCTTATCCCTGTAAAACCTTCAGCATGAAAGAGCAGGTCAGAATGTGTTTATCAGCAGCCAAACCTCCTCTCTATCCCCCATCTCTCCCCACCATCCCACACACTCAAGGCAAAAAGAGGTTGACTTACTTCCTCATCCTCTTCCTCCTCCAAATTTCTTCACTTCCTCATCCCAAATTTATTCTCCAATGAGGCATTCCTTCCCACGGAAGATGTGAGACCAGGATGTTCTGTTAATAGAAGTCCCTCAACACAGAAAGAAACATCAATACTGGAGAAGAGTAGTTCCTATCTATATGGGTGTTATGATCATTCATCCCACAAGAATCTGCTGAATGCTTAGTTGGCAACAAACTTTGTCTTGGACATGAAGGAGAACAGCAAAGAAAGAGGAGGAAGCAACATTTGCTGAATGCCTATAAATGCCAGGCACCATGCTGAGGGCTTTTGCATACATCATGCATCATTTCCTTTCATCCACACAATTCTGAGAGATAAGTATTAGTATCCTCTTTTTTCTTTTTACAAATGAGGAAACAGAGGCTCAGAAAGGTTGTAGAGAAGACATAGAAGAGTTTATAGCCAGTGTACGATGCAAAATCAATGCAAATGGAATAATTACAAGGCCACAGGAGAACCTATTGTCCATACTGATTACAAAGTGAATGAAAAACCAACACTGTAATGTACAGAAGGAGAACATAATGTATGGATCAAGTACCTGCAAAGCCAGAGAACAGAGAATGATGAAATGGGATTACTACTGAAAGTAGGTACCCAGGGCTGGAGATGGGCGTGGGTAATGGAGAGCAGAGAGACGTTCCAAAGATAAAGCAGGAAGTCAGAAATCCTTGAACAGGAGGTTGGATGATACAGCTTTGATCCACAGCAGGCATTCCGGCTAAAGTGCACGCCTGTATTTAGACCATTATCAGCACTTATACTCCAGAGAGTTTGAAGAAGGAAGCTCAGTCTGAGAAGGGGAGTGGGTGGAAAAAGAGGGAAATGAGTGTGGAAAAGCTTCCCTTCTTTGTTTCCACTGCCCTGTAAACCACGTGCATTTATGTTTTATTATCCTCCATTGCACAGGGCAACAGTCAACAATGGGATAAGCATACACTGTTGCCATGATTCCAATGTTAATGCTAAACAATCATTCATCTGAGACTTAAAAGACCTTCTCTGCAACCATCAGAAAGGGAAGGGGTTGGTCAACCAAATATTTGGCTATTGTTTGATACCATAATAGCTTTTAAAAAAAAAAGAAAGAAAGAAAGAGGGAGCACACTTTTTCATTCTAGGAAAAAATAAACTGGTCCTTAATACTTTTACCACATAAATCTAATAAAAATACTACCACTTGCTAGAGGAGTTTGGGTAAGAATAGTAGATCCCAGTTTTAGAGTTCTACAGATTACAAAGCTGCCTCACATGTAAAATCAATTTTATTCTAATTTAGAGGTGAGGAAACTGAAGCTTGGAGAATGTAAGTAATTATCTGCTGTCACCCACCTGAAAGATAGTAAGTTAAGATTTGAGTCCAGGGCTTCCCTGATGGCACAGTGGTTGAGAACCCACCTGCCAATGCGGGGGACATGTGTTTGAGCCCGGGTCCGGGAAGATCCCACATGCCGCGGAGCAACTAAGCCCATGCGCCACAACTACTGAACCTGCACTCTAGAGCCCACGAGCCACAACTACTGAAGCCCATACACCTAGAGCCTGTGCTCTGCAACAAGAGAAGCCACCGCAATAAGAAGCCCGCGCATCGCAGCAGAGTAGCCCCCGCTCGCTGAAACTAGAGAAAGCCCGCACTCAGCAACAAAGACCCAATGCAACCAAAAATAAATAATTAATTAATTGATTTTTTTTTTTTTAAAGATTTGAGTCCAGAGTTCTCTGACTTCAGAAAATACTCCAAATATTTCATGATTCTATCCAAAGAAATATGACACAAAGATACAAAGAAAATTCTGAAATGGCTCATAAGATCTTGGATCAAGTGCCTTTCTTGTTTTGTGAGTGAAATTGAGCCACCATGCAAATAACCAAAACTTTTGATAGCTTTTTATTTTGTCCCTCATGGAACCATAAGAGAAGTATTTTTTATTTTATTTTTTCCTTTTATTAAAAGTGAAAAAAGCACTAAGACAGGTATTGTGCTGGTAAATGTAAAATGGTAAAGCCAGAACTGCCCACTTGAGATTTTTAGCTCACAAAGGTAAATCTCCAGGATGACAAGAGAAGTCAATGAGCAGTAGCCTTGATTTGTCCCCTTGGCTTTGACTTTTCCCTTCAATTTCTCTAATTTTAATCCCCACTACTATCACTTTACAGGCCCTATGGTGAGTTGCTTCCCTTTCAACACAATTGGTTCCCCTTAGCATAGTTCAAACCTTCAAAAATCCTTTCATTTAACATGAAGAAAGTCCAGAGAAAGCAAGAAACAAAAGGTAGGTTCTGATTCTACCTTGATTTCCTGGATCCCAGGGCTCACAGATGCTGTCCCACCATCTGAGACAACTATACTCAAGTCCCAAAGGGATGGTACAACTAGGAAGCCCATTCCTGCTCCTCACTTCTAACTTCTGACCTCTTTCCACAAAGAAGCCACCATGTTAGGTCCTATCACCTGGTAGCGCCCTTTGAAACATCTCAACATCTTCATCCATGCTTAAGACCAAGCACTAGATGAATAGAATTAATTCACACCTGACATCATTTCATGTTCTCCCTCCTTGTACAAATTTCTGACATGAACCATGACTCTTCCTCATGCCAGAAACATCCTCATCCCCTGTGAGGGTACAACCACACTTCCTTATAGATTCACCAAGTTTTTGTTAAAGTATACAATGGCCATAACATTCTAATAATGAGAAATGTACACAGGCAGCAACGGAGGTGTTGTTCCCTCCTTGCAGGTGACCCAAGGTCCAAGCCATCTGACCCCTTCTCCACCACCTCCACATTTTAGGAAGCCAGAGTGCTATAGGTATACTCCAGGTTTGGAGAAGAGAAGGCCCTCCCTCTAATGTTCAAAATTTTTCAAAAATTAAAAATAAACCAGCTCTGTTTTTTGAGGATCAAGTCTAGCTCCATAGCTTATTCACCCAAATCAGTATTCCCCTTGAAGTAGCCCCCTAGGCAAAGAAATTGAGACACAGATGTAGAGAACAAACATATGGACACCAAGGGGAGAAAACGGCAGGAGGTGGGGGTGGTGGTGTGATGAATTGGGAGATTGGGATTGACATGTATACACTGATGTGTATAAACTGGATAACTAATAAGAACCTGCTGTATTTAAAAAAAAAAAAAAGTAGCCCCCTAGGCAGCTACATACACACACTCTAAAAGTCCTACTCATGCTAAGACCACTTTTGGAACTTCACTTTGAGAATTGCCTTCAGATGAAAGCTATGGCTCACCCAAGGTTGTCAATTTCATTATATTTTTTTCTATTCATCATATACATGCACTTGGATCTTGAAAAAAGGCCAAATGTTTTGCCATTATTGAATGTATCCTGAACAGCTGCCAGGCAACAATACCTCCTCCACACACATGCACCCCACACCACCCCATCTCACACAGCCCCAAAGACCCTTCTAAGGACACTCCAGCTTATTCTCACAACTGAAGCTTCTATCATTGTTCACTCTTACTCAATTGTTTTTTAATGAAATGGCTAGAGATTGGAGGGTAACATGTAGTATGACCAATGCACAGGCTGGTATCCTCTTATGAGGGGCTCAAAAGCTGTGACACTGGAAACTAAGAGGGACCTAATAAAGACACCTAACCCAGCTTCCAGTTTCAAGCTGGGTTTCTTCCCACATTCAGGGCTATCAGAGACCAAGATAGACTGGACCAGGTCTCAATAACAGAGTGCTAGCCACTTTCTGTTCTTCAAACATGCCAGGCATGCTCTCACTTTACATTGTTCACACTGGCTGAGATGGCTCTTGTGCATAGCTAACTCACCTCCTTCAAGCTTCTGCTTAAATATCATTCTATATACTGTAATCCATATTTAAAATTGTAATCATTCTCTACTCCTCTTTGGATTCCTGCCAACACTACTCTGTTGCTTTTTTCCATATAAGTGTCATCTTCTAATATACTATATAATTTATTACATTTATATTTATTTTTCATCTCCCCTCTCCCTTATTAAATGATAAGCTACTAGAAGGCAGGAACTTTTGTCCCTTTTGTTGATTGAATTTCCAAAGTGCTTAGAATAAAAGGTAACACCTAGTTGGCACTCAAAAACACTTGTTGAATAAATGAATGCTAGCAAAGATCTTCTCATCCTAAATTCTACCCACTCCTTAAATAATATGTTCAGTGGACAGTCATGAGGTCTTTCCTTGGCCACTCAGTATTTTCTGTCGTGCTTCCATTGTCTGGAGATGGTGAGCACTAAAGCTAAGGTGTTGCCATGAACGTGTGTACATATAGGATTGTTCTAATCTTGCCTTTTCTTCCAGAACCACAAGCATGAGTAATACCTACTATCCACAGCATCATCAATAAGTACATTGAGAGGACTTCCCTGATGGTGCAGTGGTTAAGAATCTGCCTGCCAATGCAGGGGACATGGGTTCGATCCCTGGTCTGAGAAGATCCCACATGCCACGGAGCAACTAAGCCCATGCACCACAACTACTGAGCCTGCACTCTAGAGCCTGCAAGCCACAACTGCTGAGCCCACGTGCCGCAACTACTGAGCCCACGTGTCACAACTACTGAGTCCACATGCTGCAACTAATGAAGCCTGCAGGTCTAGAGCCCTATGCTCTGCAACAAGAGAAGCCACCACAATGAGAAGCCTGTGCACCGCAACGAAGACCCAACACAGCCAAAAAAATTTTTTGATTAAAAAAAAATAAAAAACAAGTACATTGAGGTGGGAAAGATGGGGTAGAGTGTAGAATGAGGAATGTGGATTACACATGCAGGTCAGGGAGATTCTACAAGTAACACAAGACAGTGCATATGTACAAGTGTGAGGGAATGAGGTTAGGGAGTGCATGTTTAATAGTCCTTGTGCCTACACCATCTGGGAGGTGAGCAATCCCACCTGTCAATCACCATGCCTCCCTGAGCCAGCAAATATAAACACATCAAAAGTTCAGTCTTTACATGAGTTTTCACCATGTGGTTTAGCTCCCTCTACAACCCTTCCCCCCAAAGGAAAAAGAAAAGCAAACTTTCATTTTTATTTTAAACCTTTAGGATTATAGAGAAAGAATAAAGATAAGAAAATACTATTGTTGAAGTTGTTGTTTTTTAAATTTTCTCTTCCCTTTTATAAAACAGACAGTTTAAAATGTTTAAAAGGTCATAACTCACTATCAATTAATTGAAAGCCATAATTTGAAATGTGTGCTAGCACCTAGCCATTCATATGGGGTTTTCCTGTGTGGTTTGTAGAGTTATTCTAAGTGCACATGAAGTATGACTGTAAAATGAAATTTACAGTCCGGCAACAGACTGGGCTGGAGAAAGTAAGAGTGAGACCATCCACTGTTTGGCAAATTAAAGACATAGGGTCCATGTGTCTACCAAGGAAACGTCTGTTCCACTCATCACCTTCTGGTGCCCTTCAGAAACATAATCAGAAGTAAATTGTTAAAGTAATCACTTTTCTCCACGAGCAGTTTTAATTAAGCTCACATACGCGTGTACCAAAAATGCTGCTTTTAAAATTAATTAGTCTTTTAATCTTAAAAAGTTCCAACAGCATGACTGTCTATGTAGAAAATCCAATGGGATCTGCAAGAAAACTACTAGAGATAGTGATTTTATCAAGGTTGCGGATACAAGCTCAATGTACAAAAATCAACCATATTTCTATATACTAGCAACAAATTATTGGAAATTGAAATTTTTAAATACTACTTACAATAGCAGCAAAAAATATGAAATACTAAAGAATAAATATCCCCAAATATGTGCAAGACCTGAAATTCTTCCCAGATTGATCTACAGACTCAATACACTTCCAATCAAAATCCCTGTAGGCTTTTTTTTTGTAGAGACTGACAGTTTGATTCTAAAATTTATCTGGAAATGAAAAGAACCTAAAAAACCAAAACAATTTTGAAAAAGGAGACCAAAGTTACAGAACTGACACCACAGATTTCAAGCCTTGTTATAAACCTACAGTAATCAATACAGTTTGATATTGTCAACAGAGACAAACAGTCAATGGAAAAAATACATGTTCCATATTTGTCTCATATATATGGACAAATGAATTTTTTTTTTAGTAATTGACATATAACATTATATTATTTTCAGGTGTACAACATAATGATTTGATATTTGTATATATTACAAATTGTTCACCACAAAAAGTCTAGCTAACATTCATCACCTTACATAGTTACAAACTTTTTTTCTTGTGGTGAAAACTTACAAGATCTACTTTTTTGCAACTTTCAAATACACGATACCACATTATTAACTATAGTCACCATATTGTACTTTACGTCCCCATGACTTATTTTTTTATAGCTGAAAATTTGTACTTTTTAACCCCCTTCATCTATTTCACCCACCCACCCCCCACCCCTGCCTCTGGCAACCACCTATCTGTTCTTTGTATCCATGCATTCAGGGTGGGGTTTATTGGGGTTTTTTGTTTGTTTTCTGTTGTGTTGTTTTTTAGATTCCACATATAAATGAGATCATACAGTATTTGTCTTTCTCTGTCTGACTTATTTCACTTAGTATAATGCCCTCAATGTTTGTCCATGTTGTCACAAATGGCAAGATCTCCTTCTTTTTTATGGCTAAATAATATTCTATTTTATATATATATGTGTATATATATACACATATATATATTTCACATCTTCTTTATCAATTCATTCATAGATGGACCCTTAGGTTGCTTCCATACCTTGGTTATTGTAAATAATGTGGCAATGAACATAGGAGTGCATATATCTTTTCAAGTTAGTGTTTCTGTTTTCTTTGGAAAAATACCCAGAAATGGAAATGCTGGACTGTATGATAGTTCTATTTTTAATTTTGGGGGGGAAACTCCATATTGCTTTCCATAGTGGCTGCACCAATTTACATTCCTACCAACGGTGTACAGGTGTACCCTTTTCTCCACATCCTCACCAACACTTATTTCTTGTCTTTTTGATAATAGCCATTCTAACAGATGTAAGGTAATATCTCATTGTGGTTTTGAATTTGCACTTCCCTGATGATGAGTGATGTTGAGCACCTTTTCATGTACCTGTTGACCAACTGCATGTCTTCTTTGGAAAAAATGTCTATTCAGACCCTCTGCCCACTTTTTAATTGCATTGTTTGCTTTTTGCTATTGAGTTGTATGAGTTCGTTATATATTTCGGATATTAACACTTTATCAGATATATGACTTGCAAATATTTGGTAGGCTGCCTTTTCATTTTGTTGATGGTTTCCTTTGCTATGCAAAAGCTTTTTAGTTTCATGTAGTCTCATTTTTTTAATTTTTGTTTTTGTTGTATCTGCTTTTGGTGTCAAATCCAAAAAATCATCACCAAGACCGATGTCAAGAAGCTTACCTCCTACATTTTCTTATAGAAATTTTATGGTTTCAGATCCTACATTCAAGTCTTTGATCCATTTTGAGTTAATTTTTGTGTGTGATATAAGTTTCAGTTTCATTCTTTTGCATGTGACTGTCCAGTTTTCCCAATACCATTTGTGGAAGAGACTGTCCTTTCCCTGTTGTATATTCTTGGCTCCTTGGTGGTAAATCAATTGACCATATATGTGTGGGTTTATTTCTGGGCTCCCTATTCTGTTCCATAGAACTATGTGTCTGTTTTTATGCCAATACCATACTGTTTTTATTACTACAAGTTTATAATATAGTTTGAAATCAGGGAGCTTGAGACAACTGATTTTTGACACAAGTACAAAAAATATTCAGTGGCTCAGATCTAAATGGCAAGCCTACTGGGTCTGGGTGTTTTTGTTTGGATATTTTTCCCCTCTGTACTGCATTCCAACCCTACATGCATTTCTCTTCTTTAGGTCTTCACTCCGATTGTTTTGTTCATAATTCTCACATCAATGGGACCTTCTATTTCTCCTCATGGGACATTTATTCAAAAGGTGTTTCTACAATGGAAACCTAAATCTACCTGACACTTAAATGCCATTCTGAAGTGCCTCATTATAATAGTACTTTGTTTGTATGAGGGCTAAAATGATGTGCCCCAAAATATGAAGCATCTCTCTCATTATAACTTAAATAGCCAAGCCCACTTTATCATGGGCTTCTACCACTCAGGTCAAAGCAATCAGAAAAATTGGTGCTGCTGAAATGCATGTTGTTATTTCCACTTACAAATCCAACGTGAATTGGACTTGATTGCTTCTCTCTATAGCAACTGCTTGGTTGATAAATATAAATTACAATCTAAACCCCTACCACTCAATTGTGGCCTTTGGGCCAGCAGCCCATCACCTGGGAGCTTGTTAGAAACAAAGACTATCGGGCCCTCACTCCAGATCAACTGAAGCCAAAAGTGCACTTTAACAAGATCTTCAATGTATATGTACATTCAAGTTTGAGAAACACTCCTTTAAATAAAATAGCCCCCAGTCCCTTGAAAGAAGTAGGAAAAAAATCAAGGAAGAAAGGCTTCAGCACTGCAGGTGGAAAGGGCCTCAAACTGCAGTGTTGCTCTGAGAAAGCCTTGGCCAGGCAGATGGGAGGCCCTGGAGGAAAGATGGCCCATTAGAGGGGTCCAGAGACGACCAGGCTTCGGCACCTCTATTCAGTCACTGTTTAGGATCAGCCTGGGGGAAGAAGTCAGAGTGTGAACATAGGAAGGAATTGGAAGGTGTGACAGGTGGAGGCCTTTGGCTACCTGTGTTCCTCATGCCTGGTTCTCTTAAGGAAAGATCAGATGTGGTATATATATAATGGAATATTTTATATATATACACAAGAGAATATTACTCAGACATTAAAAAGAATGAAATAATGCCATTTGCAGTAACATGTATGGACATAGAGATTATCATACTAATCAAAGTAAGTCAGAAAGAGAAAGACAAATACCATATGATATCACTTATATGTGAAGTCTAAAATATGACACAAATGAACGTATTTATGAAACAGAAACAAACTCACAGACATAGAGAACAGACTTGTGGTTGCCAAGTGGGAGGTGAGGGAAGGATTGGGAGTTTGGGATTAGCAGATGCAAACTATTATATATAGGATGGATAAACAACAAGGTCTTATCTATAGCACAGGGAACTATATTCAATACCCTGTGATAAACCATAATGGAAAAGAATATGAAAAAGAATATATACATATATATATGTATAACTGAATCACTTTGCTGTACAGCAGAAGTTAACACAACATGGTAAATCAACTATACTTCAGTAAAATTAAAAATAAAAGCTGATACTTTCTAAAATGTAATAAAAGAGACAAAATTTTAGCAAAATGAGTCAAGAAAACAAAGAGAGCCATTTGCAGCAACACGGGTGGGCCTAGAGATTATCATACTAGGTGAAGCAAATCAGACAAAGAAAGACAAATATTATATGATATCACTTATATGTGGAATTTGAAAAATAGTTCAAATGAACTTATTTATGAAACAGACTCACAGACATAGAAAACAAATTTACGGTTACCAAAGGGAAAGTGGGGGGAGTGATAAGTTGGGAGTACGGGATTAACAGATGCACACTACCATATATAAAACAGATAAACAACAAGATTTGCTGTATAGGACAGGGAACTATATTCAATAGCCTGTAATAAATTATAATGGAAAAGAATCAAGAAAAGAATAGATATATACATACATATGTATATGTATAACTGAATAGTTTTGCTGTACACCTGAAACTAACACAATATTGTAAATCAACTACACTCCAATCTTAAAAGAAAACCAGGAGAAAAGATATATTTAAACAATACTAGGTGGAAAAAAAGGACATATCTAGAGATATGGCAGAGCTTTCAAAATTAAAAGATTTATGAATATTTTTAAGCTAATACATTTTAACCTTTAGCTTAAGAAATAGAAAACCTGAATAAGCCAAAAACTCATTAAACAAATTTAATTGGTCATCCAAAGTACTTCCCTTCAATGGAGACCAAGTCCAGAGAGTTTTAATAGGATAATGCTACTGAAACTACAAGGAAGGGAATGTTTAAAATGTTAGGTTTTATAAAATAAATGGAGATACAAAAGATCACCTTCAATTCACATGAAGCAGATTGGTGCCTCTGATCTGTATCTACAATAGTTTCATGAAGCTAAGGTCCCACATTTAATCTCACCCACTAATCATAGGCAGAGCTATACAGTTTCAGAGAGTTCAAAATGTATTCAGTAAGCAACAGGGAGCTGTTTGAGAGGTTTCAGCAGATAGGTGTCATGATGGATGAGAAGATTAAGTTGGCACAGATGTGCAGGACAGGTTGGAAGCAGTAAATACCAAGGACGGGGAAAACCCCTTAAGAAGAGAGAAGGGCAAGTGTTATGTAAGACAATAAAAACACAAGGATGGATGCAAGAAATGTTGCACAGGCAGAAGTAATAGAATTTAGTAATTGATACAGTATTCAAACAAACCAAAATAAATAAATAAATAAACAGGATGGAGAGGAAAAAAGGAGATTCTGGAATTTCACTATAAGGCAGTGATTCTCAGTTGAGAGCCATTTTTTCCCCAGGGAACATTTTTCAGTGTCTGAAAATATTTTTGATTGTCACAACTGGGATGGTGTGTATGATACTGTTATGAAAGTTAATGCTCAACGTCATGCAATGCACACAAAGCCCCCTACAGCTAAGAAGTATCCAGCCTCAAATGCCAGTACTGCCAAGCTTGAGAAACACCGCTTCAGGGTGATGCGAAGAAAAGTAGTACCTTTGACCAAATTAGGGAAATTAGGAGAAGGAGCAGTTTTTAAAAGACTATGGTAAACTCTGTTTTACACACATTGTGTTTCAGGTACTTGTAGTACATACAGTTTGGAATGTTCCTCAACCAGTAATACAAACATCATGTAAACATAAGTCTATTAACTAGGTGGGTACAGCCTAAGACCTTGAATTTTGAAACCTCACAGGCACACAAAACTTCACTCAAAACTTGGCTTCTCCACGTACTTTAAAGATGTTTTCAGCAAAAGTTCTGATCCTTGGCTTCCTTAGTACATTAAAATTATTCGTATATAGTTATAGTGAGGAGTAAATTAAAAATATGTGAAGGCTTCAACACAATCTCTGGCACAAACGAGGTGCTCAATAAACATTATTCCCCCAATAAGAATTAAGTTAAATCGGGTCAGTATTTCATTGCATGGGCAGGGGAACAGGAGGAGTTGAGGATGCCCCTAAAGTATCTAACCTGGACCACTGGATACCGTGGATTAACCTAGGAAGCGTAAGAAGAGGAGAAGGCAAAAATAGGTGTGGTGGATGGGAGTAGAGAAGTGGAGGAGGAGACACAATTCCTTGAATTAAACATTTATAATGAAATCAACCACACATACAATATTCCCAAAATTCTCTTTCCCAGGAACTACAGTTCAGTTCAGTGCAAACTGAAGAAAAAAAAAAAAAAAAATGAAAAGGTTTGCAGTAGGCATGTCATGGATACTACATAGTCTTTCTTTCCTCCATTTGAACATTGATCCTTTCTGTCTCTTCTCTAAATTTGGGGATATTTTTAATGTCCTGGTCTCACCAGAGTGAACATAGGCATACTGAAATATTCCTGAAGTTTTGTACCATCCCCAGAAATAATGTTTGCCTTACAAAATAGAGGCAGAGAGAGGCAGTTAAAAAAAGAAAAGAAAAGACAGAAATGTTTAATCCAAAGTCACAAGTTACTGGCATAGCAGATGCTATTAATGAAAGTCCCCAGTGGGTACACTGGGTGGAGGAGGGAGAGGAAGAGAAGTAGTCATGAGCTTCTTGGCCAGTCTCGAATCCCAAACAGCAGAATGTGAGCTGCGCTTTGAAGTAGGCCAGTCCAGTGGTCTGTCTTCAAACGTGTTACCCAACTGATCTGGTGGCTTTAGGGTTGCTAACAGCTAGAAGTTTCCAGTGCCTTTCAAGACCAGCCTTAAATCATGGACATGACTTAAGCATTGGGCTTTGTGTTATAGTTCTATATTGGTTGGTTGCTTTTAACTGTTTTTCTCTTTTGCATGTTTCTTTGTATGTGTCTTAGTTAAAAAATGCCTTTTGGTGCTTGTTCATACCTCTTAGGAAGGTTAGAGGTTAAGTCAGGTCAGTACTTCATTTCTTTGGGTCAAGTGGCCAACAAAACAAGACCAGAACAAGGCCTAGGAAGAAGGCAATCATCAGAAAAGTTCACAGCATCAAGGCAGAACCATTTTTGTGCATGTATTTCTGAGCTCAAATTGAGCTCATCTTTATGTGGGTTTAACTTTGGGATTTAAAATCACTTGAACTGGACACAGTAAAAGAGAGAGGCTAGTAGTTGTGCCTCTGTCTCTCGGTCCAATCTTTTCTGGAATGGTTTCTTCAGTTAATTCCCAAGAACCTTCTGATGTGTTTTTATACGTGAAGAGCACCTATTCCAATGAAGATGAGCCTGATTACATCTGCTTCCCATCAATACAATGGGAAATGGGTGACCAGAGCTTTGTCGAAGATAGTGCTGGACTCTATTCAGCTGGGGGTCCAGCAAATCTGGATAACAGTGACAGTCTGATCTGCCTATTTCTCCAGCCTCAGCTCACACAGCTTGCCCACACATCCTTTTTCTTCCAGCCACATGGCACAGCTTTCAGTTCCATCAATCTGCTGTTCTTTCATATCCTTGGACCACTGTACCTGCACCACTGTCCAAAATGCTTCTCTGCCTGGTTAAGTCCTATTTGTCTTCCATCTGGAATAATAAAGATAATATTAGCACATACTTCAGAGGGTTGTGAGATTAAAAGCGGTCATCCATGTTACATCCTCAGAACAGTATCTGGACTGTTGTAAGCACTTGATACATTTTAGCTATGATCCTTACTCTTCTTTCTAGATTTAGTTCAATTATCACCACTTATAGGAAACTTTCCATGAATCCTTTTCTCACTATTAGGTGCCCATTTTTTTTTTTTTTTTTAATATTTATTTATTTATTATTGGCTGTGTTGGGTCTTCGTTTCTGTGCGAGGGCTTTCTCCAGTTGCGGCCAGCAGGGGTCACTCTTCATCGCGGTGCGCAGGCCTCTCACCATCGCGGCCTCTCTTTGTTGCGGAGCACAGGCTCCAGACACGCAGGCTCAGTAATTGTGGCTCACGGGCCTAGTTGCTCCGCGGCATGTGGGATCTTCCCAGATCAGGGCTCGAACCCGTGTCCCCTGCATTGAGCAGGCAGACTCTCAACCACTGCGCCACCAGGGAAGCCCAGGTGCCCATTTTGTATGCACTCATTGTCCCCGAAGTTGTCTCTATCACAATAATAACAATAATGAGAACCAGCATTTATTGACTGCTCATACAGACACTGCCCTAAGTTCTTACAATATTTAATCCTCACAATAACGCTATGTGGTAGTTCCACTATTATTCTCATTTTAGAAAAGAGCAAACAGACAGGTTAAGCTATTTTCCAAGGACTAACAGCTAGTAGATGGCTGAATCAAAACCCAGAGTTCTCTGGTTTAAGAGTCAATGTCCTTAGAGAACAGACTTGTAGTTGTCAAGGGGGAGGAGGGGGCAGGGGAGGGATGGATTGGGAGTATGGGATTAGCAGATGCAAACTATTATATATAGAATGAATAAAAAACAAGGTCCGGGGGCTTCCCTGGTGGCGCAGTGGTTGAGAGTCTGCCTGCCAATGCAGGGGACACGGGTTCGAGCCCTGGTCTGGGAGGATCCCACATGCCGCGGAGCAACTGGGCCCGTGAGCCACAGCTACTGAGCCTGCGCGTCTGGAGCCTATGCTCCGCAACAAAGAGAGGCCGCGATGGTGAGAGGCCCGCGCACCGCAATGAAGAGTGGCCCCCGCTCGCCGCAACTGGAGAAAGCCCTCGCACAGAAGCGAAGACCCGACACAGCCAAAAAATAAATAAATAAATGTAGTCATTAAAAAAAAACAAAACAAAACACATACTCGGACTTTAAAAAAAAAAAAAAAACAAGGTCCTACTGTATAGCACAGGGAACTATATTCAATATGCTATAATAAACCATTATGGAAAAGAATATGGAAAGGAATGTATGTATATGTAAAACTTTGCTGTATAGCAGAAATTAACACAACATTATCAATCAACTATACTTCAATTAAAAAGTAATTATAATAAAGAGTCTATGTCCTAAAGTTTATCACACCAAATTTTATTTGCTGCTTTTGTTGTGATATTATTTTTCCCCATTACATTGCAAGTTCTTCAAGGACAGAGATCTGTTTGTTGTTGCTGTTATTGCTTTTCCCAGACCCTGGCCCTGTGTCTGATACCAAACACTTGCTCAATGAATTAATGAATATATAGCCAAATTCCCACCACGCAAAGTAGGGAAAGAAGACTAGAAAATTTTGTCAAAATAAGTTGATCTAGGAGGGCCAGGCAGATGTACTTCCCATTTCCTGCCTATATTTTAAGGCTAAGACCAGGCTCTGGACCCTGAGAGGTTCTGCCTGACTAAAATTCAGCTGCAAACACAACCTCGTAATCCCATAAACAACGTGGTGTGGTCTATTGTTGCACAAATCCATCAGAGGAAAGTAGCTGGACAGGACATGGCTCTTCCCTGTGAAAAATCTATTTAACAAGGAAGCCAACCAGAGACTGATTCATGCCTGGATTGCTTTGCCCCTCCTTCCTGCCAATCGGTGTCCGTCACTTGCCTGAACTCCAAATGCCCCTCCACGGCACCCCCTGACTCACCACACTTGCGTGAGAACACCACTCATAGTGTCTCCACACACCTGCAATGCCCAGGTGGATTGTTGAGACCACGTTACCCTGTCCTTCCTCATAATCCCAATTTGTCCTCTGTGTGTCATGGTGGTAGCTTGTCTCCTGGATTTGAAAACCACAAAAGCTCATTTGCCCAGCCTGGCACATGGTAGACCCTCAATAAATACTAAATGAAAGGATGAGTGGGTGAGTGGGTGATTGGAGGAAGACAAAAAAGTAGAACCAATTCAATGAAACTCCCTCTTTTGGTTCCCAACCCACCCCTATATTGGCCCATCATCAGTGTTCTGACACATCCTGGGGCACCCAGCCCTCAGACCGTGTATCACTCGCCACTACAACTGCGCAGTAGCTTATAACGGAAGTGTAGTTGTATCTCAGCCCTCTTTTTGTGTCGCTAGCTAACATAGAGCCTGGTACATAGCAGATACTGAGAAAAGGTTCAGTGAAATCACTCATTCATTCAACAAATATTTATTATTACAAGTTTTGTGCTACGTGAGTAACACGTGTGCTAAAATGTCAAGTGTCATCTTGGCATCCCTGAGGGTCACAGGCCTAGCCATGACTTTTCCTTCTTTTGCCAGACAGGCCCCGCCTCACCCACCCAGCAGGAAAGGCTCTCCACCCTGCTCGGTCCCCTACCAGCCCACCCAGCTGCACCCCGCCCGATCCTCAACCTAATGGGTTTTACCAATCACATCCTCCCATGGGAACCAAGGGTTACCTTGACCTCTTGTCACTACAAAGCCTGCCTCCCCTGCTGGTTCACTGTTCCTGAGTGCAAACCCCTCATGGCCCTGCATGGCTTGCAGTGTCCTGCACGCCCAGAGTGTGAGTATCTATGACTAAGAAGCTTCCATCAATCTTATCTGTCCAGTGTCAGGTGTTGTATGTACGGCTAACTTGTCCTGTTTATGGAGGGTGGTTACTCCTTTACTACAGGGGTAAATAGGATATAGTTAGAACAGTTAGATGCTGGGGATACAGCTGCGATCAAGATAAACTAGGCCCCTCTTCACTGAAAGCTGAGATTCGTATTCCAACCAGATGTCACATTTACTGGCTCCCTCTCCTGAGATGAAACCTGAATTCCTAAGGGGGCGGTATCAGTACAAGAGAAGAAGGTAAAGAAGCTTCTGGAGAAAGGGGGCTCTAGGGAGTGAGCAAGGTCTGCCCTGGGGTAGTTCTACCCAGGCAGCGTTCTAGGCCCGGGGGATTAAGTTCCTGCCCTGAAGGTGACCATGTTTTAACAGGGTAAAACAAGCACAAAAACAAAGGAACAAATAAGATAACTGTCAGCTCTTTGAAGATAACACAGACATAGACAACAGACTTGTGGTGCCGAGGGGGAGGAGGGGAGGGTGAGGGATGGACTGGGAAGTTGGGGTTAGTAGACACAAACTGTTACATTTAGAATGGATAAACAACAAGGTCCTATTGTATAGCACAGGGAACTATATCCAATCTCCTGGGATAAACCATAATGGAAAAGAATATTAAAAAAGAGTGTATATATATATATATATATATGTGTGTGTGTATAGCTGAGTCACTTTAATGTACAGCAGAAATTCACACAACATTGTAAATCAACCATACTTCAATTAAAAAAATAAAAATAAAAAAGAAGGTAATATACTAGCACAGGAGTTAGCAAACTACGGCCTTGGGGCCAAATCCAACCCACTGCCTATTTCGGTACAGCCTGCAAACTAACATTTTTAATGATTGAAAAAAATCCGAAAAAGGTTACTATTTCATCACATGTAAAAATTGCACAAAATTCGAATTTGAGTGTCCATAAATAAAGTTTATGGGAACACAGCCACATGCATTCAGATAGGAATTGTCCGTGGCCACTTTCAAGCTACAACGGCCAAGAGGTGTAGTTGTGACAGGCCCTGAGTGGGTTACCAAGCTGTAAACAGTTACTATCTGACACTACAGAAAGAGTTCGCCTCCCTCTGTACCAGAGTCACGGGGAAGGAGATGGGGAAAAGAAGGCTGGCAGGGACAGGCTTCTCGGAGGAAGCGACTTGAAATGAGAGCTGAAGGATGATAAAGAGACAGTCAGTGGAGGAAAAGCATCTCCAGCAGAAAAGACAGTACACACAAAGCATGGGGATTAGGCTGGTAAGCTCATTCATTCAGCAAATCATTTCTGAGGACAAGTCTATGCCCAGCATTGTTCTAGTTGTGGTGGATAAAGCAGAGACTAGACAGAAGTTCCCTGCCCTTCTGGAGCCTAAATTCTAGAGGAAGGGACATGCCATAAATAACTATATGATATAAAAATAAGTGTGAATTAATTTCAGATCATAATAAGTACTCACTAGAAAAATAAATAGAAAACAGGTTAGAGAGTAAAAAGGAAAGGTGGTTTCTCCGTATCCGTTTATCAGTAAAGTTCTGTTAAAGAGGTGTCACTGGGGGCAGGGGGTGGGGGGAACTTCCCTGGAGGTCCAGTGGTTAAGACTCCACACTCCCAATGCCAGGGGCTTGGGCTCGAGCCCTGATCAGGAAACTAGATCTTGTATGCCACAACTAAGAGCCCGCATGTGGCAACTAAAAAGATCCCGCATGCCACAAGGAATATCCCGCATGCCACAACTAAGACTCGGTGCAGCCAAATAAATAAATACTAAAAAAAAAAAAGACGTCTCACTGGAGAAAGGGGCAGAGGGATAAATTAGGAGTATGGGATTAATAGATACACACTACTATATACAAAAATAAGCAATAAGAATTTACTGTATAACACAGGGAACTATGTTCAATATCTTGTAATAACCTATAATGGAAAATAATCTGAAAAATATATATATATAATTGAATCACTTTACTGTACAACTAAAACTAACACAGTATTGTAAGTCAACTATACTTCAATTTCAAAAATGAATAAAAAATAAAGAGGTGTCACTTGAGCCAAGATAGGGTGGAAGTGAGGGGGAGAGCCATGTAATGGTCCATCCGAGTATTCCAGGCAGCAGAAACCAGAAAGTGCAAAGGTCCACAGGCGGGAATGGGTTTGGCATGTTTCAGGAACATTGAGATCAGTGAGACCCATGTGAAAACAGCAGTGAGGAAAGGGCACTATAAGTCAGAGAGAGGCAAAGGCCAGATCTTGGAGAGTTTGTACATCATAGTCATGGAATTTGATTTACATGTTTAAAAAACAATTCTTGAAACTGGTGAATGAGATGTGGGAGGGCAAGAGTGGAGGTAGGGAGGTCAGAGAGAAGGCTGGTGGAATTGTGAAGAAATGACAACATGAACTAGAGTAGGACCACAGTGGTGGCGGGGATAGACTGTGGTTAGATTGCTGATAAGTTCTCAAGGTAGAATCAGCAGAACTTGCTGAGAGAGTGTGTATTCATCTTTCATTACTGCATAACAAATTTGCACAAACCTAGCAGCTTAAAAGCAACATACGTTTGTATTATCTCATAGTTTCTGTAGGTCAGGAGTTCAAGCACATCTTCCCTGGGTCCTGTGCTCAGGCTCTCACCTTTGCTCTATTCCATTGGCTAGAAGCAAGTTATACGTTCCTCCAGCACTCACAAAGAGGGAATTAAATAAGGGTGTGCTTCCTTGGGGTAATCTTAGAATTCTTTCTACCACAGATTGGTTGTGGGGTATAAGAGAAAGAGAGATCTGTAGGGTGGCTCCTAGGTCTCATGTGCTGGAGCATTTGGCTAGAAGGGGCTCACTTACTGATGTGGAACAGGCTTGAGTGTGGAGAACAGTTTGGGTGGAATAAGGAAGGGCAGGGTAAATAAGTAGTTCAGTTTGGACATATTAAGTTTGAAGTGCTCACTAGACACTCAATAAATATGTCAGCAAGGCTGTTGGATACATGAATCTGGAGCTCAGGGAAGAGATCCGGTCTGGATATTTAAATCTGAGGGTTATTAACAAATGCAGATGGTATTCATGGCCATGTACATAAATTGGATCATCCTGGCGGTTGGGAATGGGTGGGTGGGGGATGGCAAGGATAAATAGAGAAAAGAAGAGAGACAAGGAAGATTCCAGAGAGGCTCCAATATTTAAAGTTCAGAAAGAAGAAGAGTACTTAAAGGGTACCCAGGATTTATTTTAATCAACTATGGTAAGACATATAGACATGGAATAACTGTCATGAAGGAAGTAGTTTGTTATACTCACAGATCTCTAGAAACAGGAGACATGGCATACCATGCAGGGCCACATGGGGAAGCACCAGAGTCAGTCAGGAGGCAGAGGAAGTGATGGGGAAAATGTGGGCAAGAGTTTTTACTGTGGGACTTCCCTGGTGGCACAGGAGTTAAGAAACCACCTGCCAATGCAGGGGACACGGGTTTGATCCCTGGTCTGGGAAGATCCCACATGCCACGGAGTAACTAAGCCCGTGCGCCACAACTACTGAGTCTGTGCTCTAGAGCCCGAGAGCCACAACTACTGAGCCCATGTGCCACAACTACTGAAGCCTCATGCCTAGAGCCCATGCTCCACAACAAGAGAAGCCACCTCAATGAGAAGCCCATGCACCACAGCAAAGAGTAGCCCCCGTTCACTGCAACTAGAGAAAGCTCACTTGCAACAACAAAGACCCAACGTAGCCAAAAATAAATAAATAAAATAAATTTATAAAACAAAAGAGTCTTTACTGTGGTTTCCATGGGAAAGAATGGGCAAGGGGTAACCAGGCTTAAGATTGGCTATTTTGAATAATTTCAGTAGGCGCTGGACTGTCCCCAGTTGTCTGGTACTTGGCCCTGGGTGATTAGGGCAGGGGAATATTGTCCTGGAGTGTAAGAGCCCTGTGAGAGCCCAGTAAAGGTGGCTGGGGCGGGGCATGGGGGTGGTAAGGAATGGGGTGGGGGGGGCTTTGGATCGGTTGGTTTGCATTTGAAAGGCACACTCAGAGATGAGTTGTTCATTATCTAACACTGGGAGGGGCAGTCCCTCCAAGCTCCACAAGACTCTGGATGCCAAAGCATCAGAATTTGAAAAGACGTGGTTAATACAGAAGGTCATCCAAGGAGACAGAGAAGTCATCAGTGATGTGGGGGGAAAACTGGAAGAGTGTGGTGCCCCAGAAGGCTAGGAAAAGAAGGGTTTTCAAGAGAAAGTAAACAACCACACCATGTGTTAATGATAAACAAAGTAAGGTACAAATGGATGATCAACTACTATATTTCTCCAGATGGAGTCACTTGTGACTTTGACAAGTTTCATGCATGGTGGTAAATAGAGCCTGTTTAGAATGGGTTGAGGGGAGAATAGGCAGATGGCAGGTCTAGACAACGAGTGAGAAAGGTGCAGATAGCAAGTATGCATGATGATTTCAAGAGATGCCTTTAAGAGTAGTTAGAGGAGGTGCCAGGAAATGGGGGGGGGGAAGATTTTAAAAGAGGGATCTTATTAAGACTAGCTTATGTGCTGACTGGAATGATGCAGAAGAGAAGGACAGCTGGTGGTGGAGACAAAGAAGGGGTGAATGAGGAGCCGAGTCCTTTCAAAGGCTGGAGGAATGGGATCCAGGAGTACATGGAAGGACTATTACCTGTAGTAAGAGACCTATTGTTACGTGACAATCTATATACCATGTAGCTAAAGATGCAGGAACATGGGTAGAATTGGAATAATTCTCATCTGGTTCCCTCTATATTCTCTGTGAAGTAGGAGATGAGCTAGCCAGGAGGGTGAGAATGGAAAAGTGAACTTACTAGGGATGGTTGGTAGGATGATGAGGCAGAGAGGAGTATCTTTTTGAGATCTGTCATCATCACAGATATGTGATTATTTCCAATAACATTCAGGGGCTTAGATGCAGGGCAGTGCCATTAGATAGTTGTGATTATCAGTTCTGGTTTCCACACCATGTGCATGAAATCCAAAAGAAGCAAAAAAGCTAGTCTCTATCTTCACAGAGCTTATGACAGCTTGAGAAAGCAAAATTAACACAGCAACTAGAAGCAAACCCAGTGATGTATAAAATAGGCGGTATCATTCAAGTCTCTTTACTCATAATTGTCTTTATTACTCACCTAATATGGAATTAGTAGTGCAGACAATTAACAAGAGAACAGAATCAAAAAATTTTATATTCGACTTTGTGTTTTATACTTTTATTCTTTTCCAATAATTTTTGTTAATGAAATTAAGTTGGAATCCAATCGAAGATCAGTGAGGAGGCAGACCAGAAGTATGATGGGTAGAAAGTTAAAAGGAAGCTTTTGAAACCGTGCACCTCAGATTGGGACTTGAACACATGGTGTTTTAATTGAGACCACACACCTGGTCTCAAGACTTAATGAAGCTCAGGTTCTTGATGTCTCATCACAGAAGGAATTCAGTGAGAGACAAAGTGATAGGTAAGAAGTGGATTCATTTAGAGAGAAACACACCCCACAGACAGAGTGTGGGCCATCTCAGAAGGTGAGAGGCCCCGGAATGTAGTATGGATAGATTTTATGAGCTGGATAATTTCATAGGCTAATAAGTGGGAGGATTATTTCAATTATTTCAGGAAAGGGGTGGGGATTTCCAGGAATTGGGCCACTACCACTTTATGGCCTTTTATGCTTAGCCTCTGAAGAGTCATGGTGCCTGTGGGTGTGTCATTTAGCATGCTGATGTGTGACAATGGCGTATAATGAGGCTCAAGGTCTATTGGAAGTCAAATCTTCTGCCATCTTGGGCCTAGTTGGTTCTAACCAGTTTTTGTCATGTCCTATAGCTATGTCATTCTTTTAAAGAGTTGTGCCCTGCCCCCTTCCCTCCTGTTTCACTTTGACTTTAAATTTCATAGCAGGTAATCTTAAAAATGAGCAGACAACATGTATTTATCTTCTAGATTAGGGGTCCACAAACTTTTTCTATAAAGAGCCAGATAGTAAATATTTTAGGCTTTGCAGGTCATAGGGTCTCTGTTGCAACTACTCAACTCTGTCACTGTAATGTGAAAGCTCTCTTAGATAGTATGTAAATCAGTGGGCATGACTATGTTCCGATAAAACTTTATTGGTGAACACTGAAATTTCAATTTCATATAATTTTCATATGTCATAAAATGTTAGTCTTTTGATTTTTATTCAACAAATTAAATATGTGAAAACCATTCTCGGTCCACAGGCCATAAAAAAGCTGGCAGCCAGCTGGATTTGGTCTGTGGACCCTAATTTGCCTGTCCTTGAGCATAATTAGGTACTCAGAGCTGGAGGGAAATTTTGTAGCCAAATGAGAACAAGCATGTTCAATTCACATCATCCCAACAATTATTGAGCACCTGATATGTACACAGGGACTATGGCCAAGGATTCTAAGTTATTTGGAGATCATGTGAGTTTCCCAAGTAAAAATGGAAAAGACAACTCAGCTACATTCCCATGTGGCTTATAAAATGATCTCACATTTGCATCAGTTAAGTACACGCTATTAAACTCCCCCACCCATGAAAGTTATCAGCTTCACAATATAGAGCATGTTTTAAAGGCAAAGGAAAATAACCCACAGTGTCTGCTCAGTGCCGTATTTTTAAACATCCATAATTTTGTTATTTCAAAACTAAATTTCTTCCAACAAGGCAAAGCACACATTCCTTACTCAGGGTTATGTACCAGAAATGCCAAGTTTGATATTTCCAAACAAAGCTGCTTTTGAGTAATTCAAAGGCAAAAAAGCATTTGAAAAATCTCTGAACTGCTGAAAAAATAACATTTTTTTCACCTTTAGGTAATTCTGAATTGGGTAAATGGACTTTCATTTACTTTCCAAAATAAATCCATTTAGGAATAAAACTGAGAAAGAGAAGCCAGAGAAATCATCCATGGATTCCATTCATTGCTGTTGATGCCATGGGCTTTAGAGAAAAAAAGAATGGAGAATCAGAAGACTTGGGTTTCTAATTCTTAGCTGGCTGCAATTCCTTCTCATTATCACACATGCCTGTAAAAATGGGCCCCAAACAGATTCCTGGTAGGATATAGGAATAGGACCGTGCAAATGTCTTTGATAATGCAATGGTCCCGTTAACCTGCTTGAAGGTGAGGAAGGGAGATTGGAATGGAGTGTTGGAGGCCAAGCAGAGTGGGTAGGGCACCCACATGGGGGAGGGGGTGGGAGAGGGAGCAGGACAGAACTGATGAAATAAGTAAGCATATTAGGATATAAGAGCCAATTCTCTCAATGCAGGAGAAAGGATTTATAAATATGGAAAGAGAGAAAACCAGAATATACTCTGTGGTGTTGAACTGGAATTGGAGATGTAAAGTAAACTCATGGTTTTCATTATACATAATAGATAGACAAAGATACAAGTATAGATGTAAATGTGTGTATGCGTGCGTGTATGTGTGGCGGTGTATGTGTATATGAACATGTCAACATATATCCTGTAGCTCTGTCCACAGAGAGGCCCTGGGAGCAGCAACACCTTTAAAGCAAAGATAACTCCAAACACTGTGATCTTCTAAATACCATTCTCCACCAAAAACAATCAGAGCTCCTAGGAAAAGTGGCTGATTCCAAGGCTAGAGCTGGAACAAGGAAAGTATAAGATGAGCCTGGCTAGAGCCAGAGGCTAGGAAAGACTCAAAGAAGGCTGGAGACGTGACAAATGGACAAAGAAGCCAGATTGAAGGGGTTACCACTGGCCCAATCTAGGACAATTTGAGTGTCAAAATAAATAATGATAGCAACAAATGATAACCCATTGAATAAATGAGAAACCACGGGTCCATTCAGATATAAATACGTAAATGAATGAATAAATTAAAAGTTTAATGAAGAATGGGATGTTTGCATAGTTTCAAAGTAACTCCCTATAATATATATATAAATTACAAGGGGAAAAAAGTTTATAGTGAAGGAGTCTGGCAGACACCACTTTAATCGAGTTATCAAAATGACTGTCATCAGTAGAAGACAAATTGATATTGTGCACCACCTGATAGGATGCAGTAAATGGCCAAATAGTCTTCTTCCTTCCCAGCACACGGTATGATTGCACTTCCTCAGTTTCTTGAAGTTAAGTGAAACTCAGTGACTTGGCCAACAAAATGTGGGCAGCAGTGGCACAAATCATTTCCAGACAGGAGTTGTAAGAGGCAGCGTCACTATGCCTCTCTTCTTTTTTTTTTTTTACCGTGTCTTGGTGGGTAGAAGCATGTGTCAAGATGGGACTTATGTTGGCCTCAGTCTACTGACTACAATGAGAAGAGCTGCCCGCTTCCCCCACTCCACCACCACCCTGTCTGCTTTGGACATGTAGCTTGATAGAAAAATAAATCTTTGCTGTGTTAAACCACTATTCTGGTGGTGGTTTGTTAGTACCACTTAATTTAGCTTATTGTGACTGGTACATTGGTTGATAAAGTGGTTTTATTTGCATGTTTGTCTCCTCATCAAAGTAGAAATTTCATCAAGGACAAGAATGATACAATTTAATTTTTCCACCAAAAAAATATGTTCTTTCTCTTGTCTGGCCCGAAAAAATAAATGACAAGAAGATCCACCCAGTTCTTTTTTTATTGAAATATAGTTGATTTACAATATTGTGTTAGTTTCAGATGTACAGCAAAGTGAATCAGTTATATATATTTTTTCTTTTTTTGATTCTTTTCCATTATAGGTTATTACAAGATACTGAATAAGTTCCTTGTGCTATACAGTAAATCCTTGTTGTTAATCTATTTTATATATAGTAGTGTGTATCTATTAATCCCATACTCCTAATTTATCCCTCCCCCTCTTCCCCTTTGGTAACCATAAGTTTGTTTTTTATGTCTGTGTGTCTGTTTCTGTTTTATAAATAAGCTCATTTGTACTATTTTTTAGATTCCACATATCAATGATACCGTATATTTGTCTTTCTCTGTCTGACTTTACTCAGTATGATAATCTCTAGGTCCCTCCATGTTGCTGCAAATGACATTATTTCATTCTTTTTAATGGCTGAGTAATATTCCATTTTATATATATATATATATATATATATATATATATATATATATATATATATATATATATATATATATATATATATATATATATATATATATATATATCACATCTTCTTTATCCATTCATCTGTAGTTGGACACTTAGGTTGCTTTCATGTCTTGACTATTGTGAATAGTGCTGCTGTGAACATTGGAGATCCACCCAATTCTTGAAGTCAGAAACCTGACCATACATATCTGTGTCCTTCTAGATCTTTCACTTGTCCATGACCTGATCATTGTACCTTCTTAATATCTCTGGAATCTCTCCATTTATTTCCAACCTACTGCACTATCTCAATTCAGAACAGCATCTTCTTTTCTGGCACCAATCTCTTTATAGTGTCCTTGTTTCTAGACTGCCCTTTCCCAACCCTTCTCCACACTGCTGTCAGTTGTGATTTCTGAAATGCTCAAATCCCCAGCTTTGAGCATGTCAAAGGCTCCCCATTGCCTCTAGACTAAAGTCTAAACCATTTATTATGACAAATAAGTCATATTATGACCTGGTTCACTCTAGAGTGTAAGCTCCCTGGTGGCAGAGGGTTTTGTCTATTTTGCTCACTGCTATATCCCTGGGGGCAGAGCACAGAGCCTGGTCCATTGAAGGCATTTGATGAATTGTGGTTAAGCAAATAGTCCTTGCTTACCTCCAGCCTTACTCATGCTATTCTCCCTCCCCCACCGCCTCCCTAAGCTCCTGTCACAAAGGCCTCTCTCAGGTTCTCTTCTGTTTCTTTCTGGCTGGAATGCACTTCCTCTGGTGGCATCCAGGGCTGTGTTATCTCATGTTTCAAGTCACAGCTCATCTGTACCATTTTTCTAGATTCTATTTGCAAAGCAGAAATAGAGACACAGATGTAGAGAGCAAACTTATGGTTACCAAGGGGGGAAGTGGGGAGGGGGATGAATTGGGAGATTGCTATTGACATTTGTACACTACTATGTAAAAAATAGATAACTAATGAGAACCTACTGTATAGCACAGGCAACTCTACTCAGTGCTCTGTGGTGACCTAAATGGAAAGGAAATCCAAAAAAGAGGGGATATATGTATACATATAACTGATTCACTTTGCTGTACAGCAGAAACTAACACAACATTGTAAATCAACTATACTCCAATAAAAATTAATTTTAAAAAAAGTCTCAAACGTCACCTCCTTACAGAGGTGGATTTTCCTTACCCATCTTATCTAAAGTAGCCCCTACCCACCTAGTTGCTCACTTATCAAGTCTTCTTTTATATCCTTCTTAGCACATTTCACAATGTATTATTATCTAATTATTTGTTTATTTTTATGTATTGTTTATCTTCCTCCTCTGGAAGGCAAGTTCCTCCAGGAGAATCTGTCTAGCTTTTGCATGACACATAAGAGGCACTCAGTAGCTAAATGAACGAATCCCTATTTGACCCACAAACCCTCTTCCTTCATATCTAAGATGGTCTGCCCTTTCTTTTCTACTAAGTGATCCATGTGCAACTTCAGATTTTAAGATCATTTTTTACTTTTCTCGCATTACTACCAATTACCAAGTGACATAGATGTAAATGAGATTTCATTATTAAATACCACGTTTAGTGACCTTAAATTTTTTTTTACTAACACAGACTTTTCCTCTTTACTTTTGTGAGTATAAATAGCACATAGTTTAATGGAATTAAAATATCACCAACATGAAAAAGAAGCAATATTTTAATGAACCATGAAATTTTTCTGCCAAAATTTGGAACTAACTGAATAATTTTTGACAAATCCAAAAATCAGTTTTGAAGGGTGCTGGGAGGCATTCCCTGTCCACATCTACTGCTTGAGGCAGTCAGATGTCCCACCGTCCTTGTCCTCTGGGGTGTCACCCCCTTCCTGTCATGTTTGCATTTGACTCTCTAAATCACCAGGAACAGAGATCCACTCTAGTTGCCTCAGGAAATGAAGGTTTATGGTCAGATTTTGCACAGTAATAAAGAAAAAGGGACTGTCAGCCAAGAAGCTAGGTTTCAGTACAATTCAGGGAAAGATGAACAACCAGGTCCTATGGGAAAAACTGAAGTGGAGACAGAAAGGAAGGATTGTTCTAAGTCCAAAGCAATTCTAGGGATCTCAGCAAAAAGATTTCTAGATTTGCATTCTAAGCCTCTGCCTTTGACCCCATTCAGCTACTCTGCTTTTTCTGCTTCTCTGTGTGTTCATCTACCTCTCCTCCCACTACAAGCGACTTATTAACTCTCTTCTCTCTCTTGGTCACTCTGCCTATTCATTGATTCAGCTTCCTCATAGCCTCACCTGGCTCTTGACATCGCAAGACTACAGCTCTGCACCAGAGCCCACTGTTTGCATTTTTTCATCTTCAGTTCCCTGCCATATCCGAGATGTGTCCTCCTTCCCAGTTACACGTTCCTAAGGATGACGTGATAACTGAGACCACTCTTTTGTAAGAGCATCTTAGTTACTCAAGATGGAACAGCAGCCTTCAGGTCGGTGCTTCCCTATCTTTACTCCGCTGTGCCTGGGAGAATAAAGACACACAGATCCAAGCATGGCAGGCTAGGACCCCTCAGCAGCAAGAGATGAGATGGGGCCAGTGTCCCTGAGAAGGAGCTGTGAGCAAGCATGGACCATGGTTATGAAACCAAGCAGGACCCTGTAGGGGCTCCTGGGCATGGGAAGCCTTTCTGTTCAGCCTCCATGACCTTCTCTGAGTTCCAAAGGGCAGGTTCAAACAGTTGCTAATCTGGGAAGGGAAGGTATGCAGAGTCAAGGGAGGAATAGCCAAGAAACAATAGTATAGCCTTGGGGCAGGGTCCTGGTTCCACCTCAAGGGACACACATAACAATGTCTTTAAACCCTTTTATAGAATCAAAACTCAAAAAATGGAAGATGTCAGCATTCTCCATACCTGAGAAGACTACCTGAGGCCAGACTAAAGGAACCAGAGAAGCTCATCAAGAAGTTTTCCTGAGATGAGATTAAAGGAGTGTAAACCTTGCACACACTGTAACCTTGTCAGCAACCTTGCCCTTGAACTATTGCTGTAAAACTCTTCATCAAATCTTCCTGGCTTGGGACACATAGTTTTTGAAGGCAGGAGCCCACTGTGTCCCCCTTTGCCTGGCAAAACAATAAAGCTATTCTTTTCTACTTCACCCAAAACTCTGTCTCAGAGATTCGATTCGGCACCGGTGTACAGAGAGGCTGAGCTTTCAGCTTTAGCTACATGTTCAATACTTAGCACTGGTATATTTATTTAATATTTTGACCACAGTATTGTTTTATAACTGGTTTCCTTTGTAATCTCATGTGCTTTATCTTATGCCTCTAAAGTTGTTCCTCTGAAGTTTCCATAGGCTTCCCCAGACTGCCAAAGGAGTCCATGGCACAAAGTTTAAGACCCCTTGCCCTAAACCCAGATCATCTTGAGAGCACAGATTGTGTCTCATTCTCTGTTGCACCCTTAGGGTCCAGTGCAATGCCTAGCATGGAAGAAGCATTAAAGCATTGTGGAAATACAGGGAACTATAATCAATATACTGTCATAAACCATAATGGAAAAGAATGTGAAAAAGTACATGTATAACTGAATCACTTTGCTGTACAGCAGAAATAAATGCAACATTGCAAATCAAATATACTTCAATAAAATTTTAAGAAAACATTGTGGAAATAATGGGTACTTATAACCCCAGTATCAAAAACAGTGCCTGGCCCATGGAAGGCACAGCATGGAAGTTTTTAAATGAATAACTCAATCTCTGAAACCCCAACTTGCTGGCCTGTGGCCCCCTCCTCAAGTCTTATTCTGTTGATCCTGCATTCCAGCATACTGAAGCAAGGAATCATTTATTCAAGTAGACTGGTACACTATCAACAATCAATTTTTACAAAAATGCAAAATCCTCAGCCACTCATAAATTACTTCAAGATAAACACCAGGCCTTGAAGTGACGTGCTGCCAGATTAATGAACAGTTCCAGAATCTAATGAGAGGTTTCTAACGTCTGGAGGGCCTCCTCTAAGGGGAATTCTCCAGGACTGGAGGTAGGCCTGTTATTTAGCTATCCTTGTTCCAGGCCCTGCACAACACATATTTTCAAGGCAGCTAGTGAGAGTCAGTGAGGCGATCTGAGGACTTGGACAGATTTCTTTATGTCCAGAGTTAATTGGCTCATATGGAGACTGAACCTATGACCTTGATTTCCTTAGCCCCATAGCTTAACCAGCTGAGCTAATCATCTTGACCACCTGAATGGATTCAGAGCCTCCCAGAGAAGAAGCATAGCACAGGAAGCCATGATGATACAGAATTAGGAAGAGAGAAAATTCTGGAATAACATCCTTGATACTTCGCTTCCTGCTCACAAAAATAGCTTCAGGCTTCAAAGTTACCACCTCCTTCCTTACTCTACCCAAGCCCTGACCCTTGAGTGTATGACAGCAAAAAGCAATAAAGGTCATGTCCCCAAGTGTTTTGAAAGATTGCTGGCACTGATACCGAGAAGAACTCATCCAGATTTTTTGCTACGATATATTTTGAGTTTTATTTAGCCAGCTTTAGATGAGCTTTGCTTTTGATCCACCCAGAAGAATACAGGAGGACCAGGGTTCACATCTTCCTCTCCCTCCTGAGGAAAGCCCTTCCTGATCGGATGCAGGGACTCTCCAGGGCTCTGATATGCTCCAAGAGATAGGGATTTACAGAGACCTTAGGATGCACCAGAAATAGTACTGGGTATTTTACATTTGTTATTTAATTTAATTCAGTGGGATGGATATTTAAAAACTACTTAAAAGACTTTCCTTCTTCAAACACCTACTTTCAAAATTAGTCCTTAAAATTTAAAGAATATGCAAATAGAATACAATCATAAGTGATGAGAATGAGTAAGTTAATAGAATAATATATTTGCTATGTAATTCTTACTAGGGATTGATTTATCAGGCTAGCCCATTGTCACTCCTGTCATACAGGAAAAATGGTCAATGGGATACTGAGATTTTAGGACTTTATTTATTGATATATTTGTGCCAGGAATGTACTTAATACTACTGGAAGCATAATACATTTTTGAAGTTGACAGGAGTAGATGAGAGTTCTGGGAACCATGCCACCAGTGAGATGTCATCTTATGGGGTGAGGAGAGAGCACTAGATAGGATGACTACACTTCCCAGGCTGCCCAGAACAGCCCTAGTTTATGCTGGCTGTCCCAGCATAATTATTCATTGTGTCCCAGTTTGCATGATCATGGATCAGAAGACTCAATATTGTTAAGATGTCAATTCTCCTGAAAATAATCTATAGAATCAACAAAAATTTAATCAAAATCTCAGCAGGCTTTCTTGTAGAAACTGTCAGACTGACTCTTAAATGCATATAGCAGTGCAAAGGGCCTAGAAGAGCCAAAATGACTTCAAAAAAGAACAAAATGGGAGTACTAACACTACCTTAGTTCAAAATTTATTATAAACCTATAGAACAATGTGATATTGATGTAAATATAAACAAAAAAAATTGATGAAACAGACTAGAAAGTCCAGAAGCAGACCGATCTACACGTGGACAACTGATTTTTGACAAAAGTGCAAAAGCAATCTAGTGCAGAAAAAGTAGTCTTTTCAACAAATGGTGTTGGATCAGTTGACTATATATATGCTACAGAATTGAACTTTGATCCACACTGACTCAAAATGGATCATACACTGGGTAAACCTAAAACTCTAAAACTTCTAGAAGAAAACATAGGAGAAAACCTGACTTTGGATTACACCTGAAAGAACAAATTGATAAATCAGATTTTACCAAAATTTTAAACTTTTTTCTGTGAAATACACTGACAAAGAATGAAAATATAAGGCACAGAAATGGAGAAAATATTTACTATCATATATCTAATAAGGAACGAATTATTTAGGACATAAAGAACTCTCATAAAGAACTCTCAAAAACAAATTTTTGTAATGAACAAAATATTTCAACAGACACTTTATCTAAGAAGATATATGATGGCAAATATGCACATTAAAAGATGCTCATCCTCATTAGTCATGAGCCAAAAAATTAATTATACTTATGGTTACCAGGAGGTAAGCAGGGAGAGGGATAAATTGGGAATTGGGATTGACATATACACACTGCTATATATAAAATAGATAACTAATAAGGACCTACTGTATAGCACAGGGAACTCTACTCAATACTCTGTAATGGCCTGTATGGGAAAAGAATCTAAAAAAGAGTGGATATATGTATATGTATAACTGATTCACTTTGCTGTATACTTGAAACTAACACAACATTGTAAATTAACTATACTCCAATAAAATTTTTTTTAAAAAGACATGAACTATTGATACAACACAGAAAGAATCTCAAAAGAATTATGCAGAGTGAAAGAAGTCAAACCAAAAAGCATACCTACTGCAAAAGTTCATTTGTATAAATCTCTAGAAAATGCAAATTAATCTATAGTGGAAGAAACATCAGTGGTTGCTTGTGGAGTGGAGCAGAGGATAGGAGACAGGGAGGGGTGGTAAGGAGATTATTAGGAAGGGACATGCAGAAATTGGAAGGTGGGGGGTGTATAGGTACATTATCTTGATTGTGGTGATAGTTTCATGGTTTCATGGCTATATACACATATCAAAGTGAACAATTACACACTACTATATATAAAATATATAAACAACAAGGACCTACTGTATAGCACAGGGAAATATATTCAGTATCTTGTAATAACCTATAATGGAAAAGAGCCTGAAAAAATATATATAATACATTTTAAAGATGAAACTATTAAACTTTAAAAATTAATTATTAAACCTTAAAAATTATACACATTAAATATGCAGTTTATTGTATGACAGTTGTACTGTATGTACATTTTACTGTATGACAATTGTACTGTCATCAGGCTGTTAAGGAAATTTATGAGTGACTTATCCTACATCTCATGCTAGTAAGTGATGGAGTTGGGACTTGAACTGAGGCTTCTGGCTCCAGAATCCATGTTCTTAACAGTCTTAAGCCACTTAGCAGAGCCACTAAGTATACAGGAAAGTGTGGCTGCTACTGTTATTGTTATTTTTATCTAGTCCTAAGCTTCTCCTTTATAGGTACTGATACTGGCACCACAGAAGCCAAAGGACTTGCCAAAATTCCCTGATGCATAAGCACCAAACCTGAGAGTGTTCCTGGATGCCCTGACTCTCATGCCAGAGCCCCAGCCCCTTCCCCTCTGCCATGAAGCCTCTCGCAGAGTCAATAAGAGACAGGAGTGGTACAGTAAGAAAGCACCACTTTAAATGCTGGTAACACCACCAGCTGAGTGACTTTGGTGTGTTTACGTGAATTCTTATTTTTCTCATTGGTATACAGGGGAGGTAATAAAAGAAATGCCCTGATTGGGATGATAAGTTATAAGATCATTTTAGCATTATTTGACCCTGGTGCATAGAAGATCACCAAAAAGGAGCAGAAGACACTGAAAGGAGAGGTGAAGAACCATCAAAGCCCAGTGTTCCCACTTCAGGACTTGGTCCAGCCCGGACTCCGAGACCTGTGTTACAGCAATGAGGGGCCATGACTGCTTGTCAACCTGTCCAAATACACTTCTGGAATCCCACCAAGGTGCTTAGAAATGTGTCACCCCAACTTTTATGTTGACTACACAGTAGTTGACCCACCTTAGAAGGCCTTTGGGACTTCGGGGAGCCAGTACTTTCATAACAAGGTCCAGGCTTTATGTCTTTACCAACATGGTATTGGAGAAGGGCTTTCTGGCACCTCAAGGAGTCTCCTCTCGGCTCACTTGTGTTCTTTTCTCTTCCTTCATTCCCAGTTCTACAAATGGAGACAGTAGAAGAGGTCTCTCTTATGCCCCCTCCCAAATCTGTATGATGTTCTCCCCTCCCCCCCACACACATAGAATGAGAACTGTTTAGGTAACTTTCTATTTTAGTTTGGAGCTCCCCCTTTTGAAGATCCTAAGATGTGAATTCAAGTGCAAACAGTTTCTGGAAAGGGAATCCCAAGAAACTCTGCCAACAGTGTAGGGAAGTAAAATGGGGAAAGGTAGAGAAGACAGCCATTAATAGGTTTGTTATCAAGCTAGTCAGTACTGAGGACGAATGGAGCTTAATCCTGCTGGGGTCTCTGGGAGCCAGCATAGAAAATGCATCTCAGGGTTATGTCACCTGAGTAGTGAGGGATCCGAAGTATTTATACACCAACTCCCATCAGTCATTGGTTGAGCGGATACTGCCTTGGACAAGCTTAGTGTGGTAGAGGAGACAGAAATTTGAACAGTATAAACTCCTTGATGGCTGCTATATGTCTTATTCAACTTTGAAGCTCAGCCTGACATAACATAGTTTCCTGGCACTGAGAACCTTCTATGCTGGAGGCAAAGCAGGGTGCTAACACAAAGCTCTGGGGTCCCAAGATAGACTTCAGACCAAGAAATGCAGATGTTGGCATTTGGAAGTTGGCCTGCAGGCACTGAAGTGGTAAGAGTGAGGGTGGGATGCCAACAGTTGCTTTCCCTGGGTATTACAGCATCATTTAGCAAGCCCTGACATGCCATCTCTAGTGTGGCATGCTCACCAAATACTCATGGGCTCAGCCATGGAACCAAAAGACTGTGAACAAAGGTGACATGCACCATTTCCAGGCAAAATCAAGTCAATGTGCAGCCCTTCCACCCTCTCTTCCCCTACAACCGCAACCCAAGTGCAACATGTTCCACACCAGATAGCTACGGGATGCAGCCAGACAGGATCCTTGTGTTGCCACTGGGAAAGGAGCTGATCTGGAAAGCTTCAAGACCCACAGCCAACTTTGTGAAAAAGAGAAATAAAACTATATGTGTTCAGCCACTGAGATTTGCAGATTTGTCTGTTACTGCAGCGTAGCTTAACCTGTCTAATAGGTTAGGACTTTTGGCTCTTATTTCAATTTGATGCATTCATTTAACAAATAATTCAACATATAATTATTACATCCCAGACAATATTTTTGGTACTAGGGATACAGCAGTGAACAAAAGGACAAAAAAAATGCCTGCCTTTGTGGGTCATAATACATACTTTTGGGAAGTCACCATTGCCATGAAGGGGGAAAGTTTGTTTCTCTTCACAGGAGTTGTTAAGAAGCCAATGGGAAATAAGCACTCTGGTATTTGGAGAGGAAGAAGTCAGTCAGTTGGTATATGTGAGGTGAGAGAAAAGGAAAGGAAAATATCAAGGCAAACTTCTCTTGACACATCATTTCAACATGTGTTGAACACCCATTTTGGACCAGGCTCTACACTAGATGGCAGACATCAGAAGGTAAATGAGAATTCTGTTGTGCTTCCCAGGCTGAGCCTATTGAGGCGAGAGAAATGTAAACCAAATATAAATTCCTTCATGGCTGGTCTGTGTCTTATCTAGCTCTGAATCTCAGCCCGACACAGATGACCATAAATGTTTATAGAATGTACTAATAATTGCATGTAATTGTTTCACTCCATCTGAAAAAAAAAGAAAACTACATTAAAAAGGAACAAATCAACCTGTCCCCCTACACATGCTCACCCTCACCAACTGGGCTTTTGCACATTTGTGCTGAAGGAGGAGACCAGGGCTACAACATCCTATATCACTCCCAGAGTGTATGGTACAGGGCTCTGCAATCAGCAGTCGACTGAAAATCAAGCTCTGGGTATATGAGCATCAAAGACCTAACAGCTATTCAGAGCTCAGCTTGAACTTGAAAGCTGGATACCATAATCTGTAAAATGGAATGTTAGCCCTAGGGACTAAAATTCAGTCATCAACCTTCCACTTAAAGCATGTCCAGCCTACATAGATCACTGCAAATCCCTGCGGTCTATTTCAAGGACTTGTGAGCATTTCAAGAAACTCTAGCATTACCCTCCTTTTAAAGGGAAGTGAAGGCACTATGTGCATCCAGAAAAGAAGTCAAACTGGTACATTTGTTACATCTTGGGGTCTCTTGTTAGCATACTTTTACCTCCAGGGCTGTTCTCAGCCATCCACATGCCTCTGTCCTGCTGGGACTCTCTTGGTTCCTGTAATAAGTAAGCAGATCCTAGGGAAAGTCCTTGGCAGATTCTGTTTGGAGGAAATGGACAAACTAAGACATCCTTCATGAATGACCACAGTCAAAATAAATCCAAGCTGTAAAAATGTATAAACATTTAGCAACACAACCTAGAGCAAGGTTGTTCTTCCCGTGAAAACAGGACACCCTCAGCCTCTTCACTTTTCCAGGTAATATTAGAGGTTCAAGAAATCTCTGGTCTGGGAGTCACCCACCCAGGGGTCTTTGGAGAAGGTAGAGCACTAACTCTCCCAATGGGAGCCTGCCCCTTTGCTTAGTTGGTCTGCAGTGTGTCCCCTTTGCCCATCCTTGCACTCACTGGCCCTGATTTCTTGATGACTCTTCCATTGCTGGTAGATTAGCACTAATTAAAATACAGAATTTCTGAAAGGACCACTACAAGGTACCATCCCCTTTTATCCTGTGGTAAATTCCTCTTACTTAGCTCACAGCTTTGTCTGGCCAGTAAAGAGTTCTGTGAAATCTAATCCAATGCACCATGAAGTTAGTCATCACTTTCTTTTAGATATATGGCCTACCCTGTATCTTATCCCAACAGTTGGAAATGATATTAACTGACCCTCTGATAAGCATAAGAAACCAGTTGCTTCTCACTACTAATCATCTATTTTGGGAACTATCTGCAAAGGCAGCATATGTTCAGTCATAGCTCTGGCTCTTTCAAACAACGTCTGTTGATCTTTCGTCATCCCCCATCACTTGATTCGCTTTCTTGTCCATCCACTCTCACCCATCACTTTAGCCCTAAAGAAAAAAAAAAATGGGATTGTTTTTCTTTTCTCCATCCCCTCCTCACCCCAAATCTCACCCCTGTAGAACAGCAAACCACATCTTACCTGTGTGGAATGCAGAAGAAGTGTTTTCCTTTTGACATTAAAAAGTCCTCCCACCAATTAAGTAAACATTGGCCGCACCACAGAGCTGGTATGTTATTGCAGAGCGCAGGAGAGCACAAAGCCAGAGTTTTTTCAGAGTTGTGTCAAAAGGAACCTCAGGCTTTGGCCTCAACTCCAGGAAAGAGATGAAAACTTCTTGCACGTGTCAGAATGCCAACTGCAACTGTATGCACAGATTGCTACGGTGTCAGAGGACTTGATGGAACAACAGGATCTTCTTTACAAATAGCTTGTGGGATTCCCTCTCCTTCTCCCAGGGAGGGTCCAGGCTGAGATCAAACACCGTGTTCTGGGAGGTTCCACTCCATCACCAACGGGCTGACTTTTGAATGATGTTGTCAACAGGGCATCTTTGCAGTCCAGTGCTTCAGGAATTGCTGAACAAAAGGCAGAGGGCCAGACTATGCCTCAGGGATCAGCCAAGCTTGTATCTTTCCCAAATTCTTAGGGTTGTGACATTCTCAACCAGAATTATGAAACAGGAAGGTGGAACCAGGGAACACTGAAATGATTATTTTCAGTGCACCTGCGTTTCAATACGGACAATTTGTGATTATCTAAGATGAAGTTTCAACATTCAGAAATGCATCACTGAGCTAATGTGGTCCATTCCAAGGCTTCACAGAGGGAATGTGGCAGGCTGTTCCCATTCTGTGTTTGATTTGCCTAAGGGTAATAGGAGAGTCATTTCAACTCTCTTTCTCCATTTCGCTATCCCTTAAAGAAGAAACAACTTCAATTCTTCAATAGAGCATCTAAGAGGACCAAGAAATAATAAGGTACCCATGTGGAAAGTCCCCCAGTGTATCCATAGGGAGTTAGCCAATTATTACTAAAAATGCCCCAACCAAGGTTTCCATCTTTCCCTTGGTTCTGAGTATGTGGTTACTTTTGTCCATGGCATCCAAGGGCAAGTTAATTTTATTAAGAACATTTTTAGAAAACTAGAATGTCAGAAGTTGACACTACTCTCTTTCCAGTCCTCTATTCTTGGTAACATCATTAAATATCGGCTGGCCCCAAAAGTGAGTTGCAACTTTTTTCAATCTAACAGCCATTCTGTGGATAGCATTTGTTTTCCATTGCTGCCAAGGAGACAATATGGCTCTCATTTCCTTTGAAGAAGAGCCCGTTATGATGAGTCAGGTCTACAGTGGGAATAATTAGGTCAAATAAATGAGCCCTTCCAGCTGCCTGTGGCATCACTCAACACCCCCATGTTGCAGATAAAGGAGACGATGCCAGAGCAAAAGCAGAGTTTATCTGTTGTGAGTTACCCTTACCGCTAGCCCAAGGGATGTTATCAGAATGTATGCAAGGTAACTATGACTCCTCTCTTTGCATCTGGAGAAGTGAATACTGATCCATAAGATTGTGTGGTGGTCCCATTTCCTTTCTACCCTGCAATGGAAGGCTCCTGTCCCAGCTGGCAGGCTTAAGATAGCCTTCTGCTTTCTGTCACATTTGCCCTCGTGATCTCCTAGTCACCTTATCATGGGCTGTCATGTCTACTGGCAAGAGAAAAAAGGGAATTCAATGAAGTGGGAGTCATATGCCAGTTCTTGTTATTATTCAACTCAAGCTGATATCTGCAGCTCATCATTCAAGCAAGACTCTTCGGTAGTTTGTCAACATGTCATACACACAGGAGGAGACTGGGGTCAAATTAGAAATGCCAACCTACTACCCAGATTACAGAGTTCCCCTCTCCTGCAGGAAGTGGAAGATGAGGAGAGAAACCAAGCCTTTCATCCAAGAGTCTCATTACTCAGAGGGAAAAAGAATCTTTTGTTTCTCTCTCATCTCTCTCTCTCTTTTTTTTTTCAACTTTACTAAACCATTTGGAAATTACTATAACATAGGAGGTCTCAAAAGTTGCACCACCAACCTGGGATTTCGTTCCTAATGTTGACATGGGTCACGGACCTCATCCAAGAGCTAACAATACATCTCACCCTACATCAGGCTGACCAAACCAGATGCCCTTCCCAAGCAATATGTTGTCTTAAAGATGCCACCACTTTTTAGATCTAAACCACCATCTGAAGCCTCTCATGCAAGTGGATTCTCTTGAGTTCTGGTTGCTTTGTTTCCCTCAAGGGGTTCCATTAGTTTGGGTTACTCCAGCAGCACAGGGCATAAGAAATCTCCTATCATTTTTTATGTTCAGTAAAAAGTTAATATCTTTATTTGGAAAAATCAAGTCACACATGAAATCTCCTATCTTTTAAAAATAAAAAATTAGAGGAATTTGGCTTACATTGAAGTAATAGGTAGGAACCAAAACACTACTCATCAATCCTTCCTTCCAAGTTTTCCACAGGGATTGCTACATCTCACACCTACCAATGATAGGTATATGATGCCTGAGTAGAACCTCGGGAAGGAGGGAACAGCTGCAAACCTCAAAAATGAGCACATCTTCCACGGTTCCGGGGCAATAACCTGTCAAACAAAATTTATTGAAAAATATCCTCTAATAAATGGTGATGCTGAGCATCTTTTCATGTGCTTCTTGGCCATCTGTATGTCTTGCTTGGTGAAATGTTTATTTAGGTCTTCCACCCGTTGTTTAATTGGATTGTTTGTTTTTTTGATATTGAGCTCCATGAGCTGTTTGTATATTTTGGAGATTAATCCTTTGTCCATAGTTTCATTTGCAAATATTTTCTCCCATTCTGAGGGTTGTCTTTTCATCTTGTTTATGGTTTCCTTTGCTGTGCAAAAGATTTTAAGTTTAATGAAGTTCCATTTGTTTATTTTTGTTTTTATTTCTGTTACTCTAGGAGGTGGGTCAAAAAAGATCTTGCTGTAGTTTATGTCAAGGAGTGCTTTTCCTATGTTTTCCTCTAAGAGTTTTATAGTGTCTGGTCTTACTTAGGTCTTTAACCCATTTGGAGTTCATTTTTGTGTATGGTGTTAGGTAGAGAAATGCAAATCAAAACTACAATGAGGTATCACCTCACACTGGTCAGAATGGCCATTATCAAAAAATCTAGAAACAATAAATGCTGGAAAGAGTGTGGTGAAAAGGGAACCCTCCTGCACTGTTGGTGGGAATGTAAATTGATACAACCACTATGGAAAACAGTATGGAGATTCCTTAAAAAACTAAAAATAGAACTACCATATGACCCAGCAATCCCACTACGGGGCATATACCCTGAGAAAACCATAATTCAAAAAGAAACATGTACCACAATGTTCATTGCAGCACTATTTACAATAGCCAGGACATGGAAGCAACCTAAGTGTCCATCAACAGATGAATGGATAAAGAAGATGTGGCACATATATACAATGGAATATTACTCAGCCATACGTAGAAACGAAATTGAGTTATTTGTATTGAGGTGGATGGATCTAGAGTCTGTCATACAGAGTGAAGTAAGTCAGAAAGAGAAAAACAAATACAGTATGCTAACACATATATATGGAATCTAAAAAAAAAAAAATGGTACTGATGAACCTAGTTGCAGGGCAGGAATAAAGATGTAGGCATAGAGAATGGACTTGAGGACACAGGGTGGGAGGGGGAAGCTGGGGCGAAGTGACAGTAGCATCGACATATATACACTACCGAATGTAAAATAGCTAATAGGAAGCAGTAGCATAGCACAGGGAGATCAGCTCAGTGCTTTGCAATGACCTAGAGGGGTGGGATAGAGAGTCTGGGAGGAAGGCTCAAGAGGTAGGGGATATGGGGACATATGTATGCATATGGCTGATTCACTTTGGTGTACAACAGAAACTAACACAGTATTGTGAAGCAATTATACTCCAATAAAGATCTATTTTTTAAAAATCCTTCATTCAGTCACTCAATAATTAATTAATGTATTTATTTATTATATATTTAATCTATTAATTATATTACTCGATTAATCATTGAGTGACTGCCAGGTACAAGGCGCTTTTCTGTCTCTGCTCTGCCCCCAGATGTGAACCCCAGCCCGCTGTCCCTCTGTTGTACAGGAGACCCTGAATCGAGGCAGCCTCTTCTCAGACGCCAGGATAATTCACAATTATGGGAGGTGAGGAAGGCTTGCCTTGGGAGACTCAATTTAAAGTGGCAACGCTGTCTCACAGTTCAGCTCCTACACAAATTCCCCCAATTCTAATTTCCTCTGACATGAATCTACCAGGTCTAGGCTGGAGCACTCTAACTTCTCGTTGCCTGTGGATTTACCCAGGAAAAGGGACATCATAACCCCAAACGAAGAGCAATTAATTTTTTTAATCTTTTTGCAGCCTTTAAACAATTTCGCTCACTTGTCTTGCCCTAACCTAACTTCCTCTCCTGGGATGTGTCTGCAAGGCTCACTCCTAAGAAATGCTGGCAACATCCATGCCATCGACTTGTGACTCTAGCACCTCTGCTTCCATGAGGAAACCACAGCTGTCCCAAAGCGACACTGTATTTCACCTCCCCAAGAGGCTGTATCCAAGCATACTGCAAAATTGAGAAGGGTGGGCAGATGTGGGGAGGGGGGGAAGACCCCTTCACTGGGGCAGAGGAGCAACCTCAGGTCCTCTGCCACACGGCTAGATTTGTTCTGACACCCCAGGCTGGAGGTACGGCATGTTTCACACATGCACCAATTTCAGTATGTGTTTTGGGTCAAGGGCGGGAGTGGGTGTGCTCACACCTGCAGCCGCTGAAGCCCGGGGCTGTGCTCAGTAAGGCGAAGATGGGGAAGCTGAGGTCTAGCAGGACCCATTAATTCATATGAGCATTGTCCTAGCTGGCTGGACTGGAAATGAATTCACAGCAGGGTGGTGGCCTCCTGGCCCCTGCTGTTATAATCAGGGCGGGGACCACAAAGAGTTTTAATTGCTAGTGATATAAATGGAACAAAATTGTTAAATACAGTTTCTTCCTCTTTTCCCCCCACCCTGCGTCTTTAATCTGTGATTGAAAGGATATGATGATCTTGGGTGTATTAACAGTACAGAAGAGAAGAAGGAAAATCCTGTGATGTGAAATATTCTTGAGTGAGAAAAGGCTGTTTCCCCCTCTTCTTCCTCTCTCTCACGCTCTCTCCTAGAATCCCCCCAGTACAAAGTAAAAGAGGTGATGGTTTTGGAGTGCATGTTTTTACTGGACTTGAAAGGAAATGGATGATGTCAAAAGAAGTCCAGAATGAATCCCCCTTTTCCCCTGAAGTAGGACAAGACCCGTGGCCGCAGCATCGCTCTCCCTGCAGCACCAGCTTGGGCTGGGTGTGGGTACTGCTGATAAGGTCTCAGTAATTCCCCTATTTGCAGGATCTGAAGCTCCTCTGCCTGACAACTGATGAATACGTTTTCTTTTGTGGGACAAGAATAGGTGACCTTTTCCCCGTGAATTCCCATCCTAGGGACCGGGAGAAAGAGCTCAGGATCCCTTCTCTTGGCCTTCACACCGTGGGAAAGATGACCCAGAGTTTAAAAGCCTGATAAATGCCCTGGAACAGCTTTGAAAATCACTCAGCATGAGCACTTGCCCCCCTGAACAAATGTCTAAGCTGTATCTCGACTGGAATGCCTCTCAGATCGTTGACCCAGTCCCAGACACAGAGCTGATTCTCTTTGTAGATAGATTCATGCCACTTGTCTCTTTTCTGAAAACAGTTTCTAAAGAATTATCTGGTGAAGTCAGTTTCCTAGGAGAATCCATCACATTTCCTCAGCAGATATTTCCACCCTTGCAACCCATTAGGCAAATTTAAAGAACAAATTAGTCCTCACTGTCGACCACTCCCACTCCCATCTCCAATTCACCGCTTAAATCATGCAATTTTCTCAGTGGATTTGAAGCCAAGCTTTCAGATCAGAGCTCTCCAACCATGAGTATATAACTCATAAGAACAATCATTGAACAATTGCTTTTTCAGTTACTCCCATCTGGTATCTGCTCCCTTGTGAATGGGGTGCCCACCACTAGGAAGGGTTCAGGTTAAGGTAAACTAAGTCTTGAAAAGAGAGAGGTGAGGGAAGAGCAGCAAAATCAGAACTGTCCCAGGAGGCAAATGTTGGTCAAGGGTTTGAAACCCTTCAAATAGCTATTTCTGCTCTGTCTTGATTTCGCCCACCTCTCAGGTTTTACATACATGCTATCCTAGAAACAATGCCCAACCACTCACCAATCAACAGCTGTGAACTTTAGAAAAGGGTCAGTTCCCCATCAGAATCAGAATAAAACCCATTTTGATTCAGTTGGCATCTGCTAAACTGAATCAGGAATCCTAACAGCACAGTATAGTGGAAAAAGCACAGGCTTCAGAGGCAGGCAAGCCACAGTGCATATTTTGCCCCTACCACTTAGGTCAGTGTGATCAAGGCGGGTTCCTCTCTGAGCCTCTGTTTTCTCCTCTGTAAAACTGAAATGATTATAGTTACCTCATATGACTCAAGTAAGAATAAAATTTTTTAAGAAGAATGAAATGATGACAGGTGTTTAACACAGTTGGGACAGTATCACAGAAAATGACATCTACCTCTCTCCATTCTTGTGGTAACTACAGCTATTGAGACCCTATCATTAACTGGTTCTGACATTTTGACAGGTCTTGGTTTCCTTATTTATAGCAATTGGCAAACAGTGTCAATAGCCTGTCCAGTTATTCATAGTAGTTGTAATATTTATGCACCAAACACCAAAACAATAATACATCAAATGATAAAAGCAAGTATTTTGCACAAAAGGGGAAAAGAAAAGGCTGGAAAGAGATGAGATGTAAATTCACAGCTTTAGCTGCACATTCTCTCAGAGAAAAGAGTTTTACTGTATCTTAATGTCATTTTAACATCCAGTATAACATTACAGAAGCACAGTTTATTGAATTATAGAACTTCAGGGTCATTAAGTCCGAATTCTTATCTGTTACCTGAATACCATTTAAAATGTCTTTTACTTTTAATTTACTTTTCAGTGCACTTTTTTGGAAAGGCTATTTGAGGATTCCCTGAGATATGCAAAATGGTCACAACCCAAGATTAAGAGGTTAGAAATGATAAAGGGAGGTTATCTTAAGAGAATCCTCTCAGTTCATATGTACTGAGCTGTAATAGGGTCTATGCCCTATAATAACTCTTCCAAAGAGATGGGTTAGAAGAAACTTACAAATCTAAATCTACCGGTCACTCCCTAGGAGGCCAAGGCAATTGGGAACAGATGATGTAATGAAAGACGAAGTTCACTTGCTAGTTTCTCTAGTCCAGTATTTCTCAAAGTGTGGTGCACATCCCAAGGATATCTAAATCCTCAGGGAAAGGTGGGGTGATGGAAATGGGGCTCCATCCCAGAACTCCTGAAGAGAATCTTTGAAGATGGTTCTGAAATTAGCATTTTTCACAGAAAGTTGCATTTCTCATAAATTCTGGGTGTGAAACCATATTTGTAATATGTGAAAGAAAGCGAAAAGGCAAATCAGTTTAGTCATCATTGAAAAGAGGCAAAGTAGATTATATATTAACACAGAGAAAGAGGAAAAACAGAAAGCCAGGCATCTTCTTAATGTGCTCATGTGTAAGAATGTATCATTTAGAAAGCATCCATGAAACTCGTTCTCAACTCAACTGCATCTGGGATTATCTCACTAGAAACATTACCCAAGGCTTCTAAAATGATTCTCAAAGTTTAGTCACATTTAAAATAGAAGGATAGAAGCAGAGAACATTCATTTTCCTTAATGTATTACTCAAACACTCAATACTACATATTTCTTAAGACTTGAAGCATAAGTTCTTTAGAGAAAGAAAACCCAGTGGGGGAAAAAAACATTGTTTTGTTGGGTATGACCAACACAATTCTAGAAAACAGGTTAAGTTGCATTCAGCCACATGAGGATAAATTCTTCAGAAAGATTCTCAGGAGATAATAGTGGAGAATTGTTTAACTTAAAATCATAAACAGAAAATTTTCTTAAATTTCCAGGGGTAAGAACCTGAACCCTCTTCCAGTTCATTAAGAGACATGGAAAGTGTGACTAATATTTACCAAAGGCTGAGTTCCTCCTATTCATTCTATTCTAACTAAAGGTCCTGAGAATCTAACTTTAAAACTTTATCACAAGTTAAAATATTTTGAAATAAAAGGAGTAAAAACGTGATAGAGAAAAGTTCAAACTCATACCATCCATGAAATAGAGTTTGTAATTTCACCTTGGTCATGAGACCCTGTAACCTTATACTTACCAGCATTCTCCTCTCACTTTCCTTATTCCTATATCTTTTTATTCCTCTATTTATATCTGGATAGATAATCACATGCCATTCACCTAAAACCATACTGAGGAGATTGCGTAAAATAATGAGATAAAAGTTAAGATATACTAAGCATTACAGAATTCTTAGAAATTAAAGATAATATCTACCTGGGGTGATCAAGGAAGATTTCATGAAAATTTTAAACAGTCCTGATAAGAAGTGTGGAGTTCAACAAACAGGGATGACCAAGAAACGACATTACAAAAAGCAAGAATATGAGCAAAAACATGAAGGTCAAAAATGGAGGTTAGGGCTTCCCTGGTGGCACAGTGGTTAAGAATCTGCCTGCCAATGCAGGGGACAGGGGTTCGAGCCCTGGTCCGGGAAGATCTCACATGCCGCGGAGCAACTAAGCCCGTGTGCCACAACTACTGAAGCCTGCGTGCCTAAAGCCCGTGCTCCGTAACAAGAGAAGCCACCACAGTGAGAAGCCCGTGCACTGCAACAAAGAGTAGTCCCCGCTCTCAGCAACTAGAGGAGAAGCCACGTGCAGCAGCGAAGACCCAATGCAGCCAAAAATTAAATAAATGTATAAAATAAAATAAATTTTTAAAAAAAGAAGGTTAAAATTAAAGAAGGGCATGACTCTCTTGCTACTTTTTCTCCACATATATTATCAGTCCCCATGTCTTGCCTATTAGACTCCTTCAATATAGCTTCCATGTTTGCTTTATATTAAATTCTCTTTATCATTTTTCTCATTTATACCTTCAGTGCTTTTCTCCACCTAGACTATAGTGACAATCTTCCACTCATTTTTCCTCTTTGGATGAATCCACATACTGCTTGGTTAAACGTAGCTTACAAACATGATTGAGTCCCCAGTGCCTACTGAATGAAGTCCTAAATCCCTACTCTAATATTTAATGTCCCAAGCCATCATTCTAGGTTTTGGCTTCAAAATCTCCCTTAATGCAGATACACAGAGGTCAAGGAACAAGTGAAGAAGTCAAGTCACAAGAGGACCAACTGAAAAGCCATGCATGACCTTGGAGAGCCCAGTCTCAACAGAGTGGTGGGGGTGAACCACAATGGGTATGAAAAAACTGAGTCATAAAGGGGAGCTGAAGAGCTGAAAGTAACTAGTGTACATAATCTGGGGGGCAAATTAGCTGCGAAAGGTGATAGGATGGTATGGTAGGGGAGTTAGAAGTAAGAAGAAACAGCCTCTTGCTGGTGTTGGTAGTAGAAGATGGTGGTGGTTGTGTTACTGTTTGTGGTGGGCTGGATTGGGAGAGAGGAGAGATGGAGTCTCCGAGTCCCTTATCCAAAATCACAGCAAACAAAGAGAGGTCCTCACCCACAACCAGGGAAATATGAGGAACAAGTCAAAGGCCCTTACTAAGCCAACCATCTGCACAGAAATCTTGAAAACATTTATAAGAACCACAGCTTTGAGTAGAAAATTCATTTCAGCATATTTTTGGAAAGGAGGAGGCAATATTAATTAAATATAAACTTATTTGTGTGTTTGTTTATTCTCCCAACTTGTTTCAGAAAGAATCTAAGGCAGCCACAAAGCGCTATGTGCTGGATAAAAGCCACCACATCCTGGATATGAGCTAAACTCCTTTGGCCACCAGTCCTATAAGACCCAAGCAAATAGATCATAAACAAAGAGCTCAAAGCACCAAGCTTTTAAACAGAAGGAAATAAAACTAGGAAGGGCCATGATGAGAAGGGGCAGTTCCCCCAGGTGTACCTGAGTGCTGAACTCGTTCCCACCACATCAAAAGCAATGGTCCAGCCCCTAATTCCAATTGCTGAAACATTTTAACAGCTGGGAATTAAAATAAGCTGTCAGCCAGCTCAAAAAGATTTTTTTAATTCAAAATAAATCAGGCTAACAACCTGCAGATGTTTGGAAAGAAAATGTTTGGGTGACTCATTTTCAAAACCCAATTCCCTAAGTTTGCCATTTCAGAGTTTCTGAATGGCTGCTACCTGCCCTTAGCTTCTAAGCAGGAGACAAACTGTTAACGCTTGCATTTTCAGACTTAACATTGGTCTTGCATGTTGACGAACATCATGGATTCCGTCTGGTCAGCTGGGAGTCAAGAGCAGAGAGCTGGTCAGATTACTGAATGTGTTATGGAGCCCCTGGTCCTCCAGGGATCCCTCAGTCTCTAATAGTAGATGGAGTTAATCAGTTCTGCCCAACAGTCTTTGCACTCAGGTCTGCATGAACTGTTTTACCACATTTCTTAGAATAAGTACAGATAATCCCTGTTATGGGTTGAACAACAGAATAGAAACAAGGTGAGAAAAAGGGGGAAGAAGAGACTGCAGAAAGAATAAGTAATATCACAAGACTCAAGATAAATGGCCAAGGACAAGTCAGCAACTCAGCACCCACCCAAGGATGACCATGAGAAGTACATGCATCAGTGGCCATCAGTGGAGGAAGAGGGGTCCAGCTTCTCCACCTGAGAACCATTTAGGTCATTTACAGCTCAGCTTCTTTCAGCTGGGGAATATGAAACAGACCATAATAATACATGCAGTGCTAAATCTGGTTCTAAAATCTGGGGGGCTGTTGGACATCAAAGTGATGCAGTAGAGGTATCAGATTGCTGCCAGTGGAATTTTCACCCATTCCTATCCAGCAGGTGATCTTGCCCCTCCTAGAAGTCCATCCCTTCCTCTTCACTTTCCCTGTCTTAGTTCAGACTGCTATAACAAAGTACCGCAGACTAGGTGGCTTACAATCAACAGAAATTTATTTCTCATAGTTCTGGAGGCTGGGAAGTCCAAGATCAGGATGCCATGGGTCAGGTTCTGGTGAGATCCCTCTTCCAGGTTGTAGACTGCTGACTTCCGATTGTATTCTCACACGATGGAAAGGGTGAGGTTGCTCTCCGGGGTCTCTTTTATAAGGCACTAATCCCATAAGGCATCACCTAAGAAGGTCTCTACCTCCTAATACCATTACACTGGGAGTGAGGATTTTAATATATGAATTTGGAGGACACAAACATTCAGTCTATAGCGCTCTCTTAGCCTCAAGTTGCCAGTGCTGGGAAGCTGCCTGTGGCTTCTGTGTCTGCCTCTTTGGGGCATCCATATGCCTTAGCATGTTTCCTCACTGAGGGTCTCACACACAGCAAGTACAACAATGATCTGCCTACAAGCCCATCTCCACTTCTCATCCTTGAAAACAGGGTAGTGTCTTGTCATCTTTGTATCCCCAGCACCCATCATAGGACATGCAATCAGTAATTTGCTGAATTATTCAAGAAGTTTATTAAAGAGAAAATTATTCTTTGTAAAGAGGCTAAACTCAAAAATCTCAAAAAAAATTTTCTTTAGAGATAAACTTCTTCCAAAAATTTTGATGACCTTTCCTCAGTCAAAATGACCTTCAAGACCAGAAACTGAAACAATAATAGAATGCCTTTGACTAGAGGTTATTTGATCATACAAAGAGTGAGAAGAAAGATTTCTCAGAAATATAATACATTTATTTCTACCTTTGGAGCCCGCTCATATCTCAATGATATAGGAAAAATGAAAATCTCCCCAAATCCCTTTGAGCCTGATTCAAAACTAACAAAAGGTGAAAGCCCGTCGATACTTGGCTATAAGAGAAGAAAAGGCAAGCAGGAATGAAGTGTTCCATTGATCCTATTTGCTTTTCTCATCACATCCACCTGATTGGGAAAGGGGTAAAGAGTCCCTACTCTGCCATCCCACATACAGCTAAAGACTGGCTCACCAAAGAGGCAATATCCTTGATAAATGAAATCAATTGACTACCAAGGTTGTGTTCCTTTCTAGCAAGGCTCTGTAGCCAAAAGGACATATTCTGAGCTTGATTCTCTTCTACATCACAGAAAATAGACTTTCTCTAGCCATGATGATGTCAAATCTAAATTGTCAAAGTCAGCTACCTTTCAGTTTGACTCTACTCCTTCCTAGTTATGCCACCCTGGACAAGTCATTTCGTTTTGTCAGTCAGCAAATATCAGCGAAATGCCTACTACGTGCCAGGCCATACCAGATGCTGGAGACATGATAGAAGATGGATGGATAAACGTGGTCTCTGCTCTCACAGAGCTTAATCTGGTCCTCCCCACCTCAGCACCCCTTACTGGTAAACTTGGGCTCTTGACACAAAAGATTCTAATTAGGAATAAATGAGATAACATATGTCAGATGTCAAACACAGAACATGGTCAATAATAGGGGCTCATTAAATGGAAGAGACTATTATTATGATTAACCAAATGAGATAGTGTCAACCTTTTATAAACTGCAAAGTAAATGCAATTGTTCCTGTTACCATTTCTATTATAGAAATTTTTAGAACAAATTGTTAAAATAAAGCCAGCATAGATTTCCATCAATTAAAAATGCAGAATTTTATGCACATCTAAATTTAAAATGTGCAACTCTGACAGCCTATGCCCACTGCAGATGCTAGAAAATGTTCTTAAGTAACTTCACTTGCCAGCGCTATGCACCATAAGTAGTCTATGCACCAGCTATACCAAATAGCTTGCAATTCCCTAATATAACAAGTTCATTCACCCTGTGTTCCAATGAGATCCCGTGCAGACTTGGATTCTGTGGCACCACTTTACAGTCTGTCTTCTGGACAGTCTGGAAGTCAGGGCTTTGAGGACAGGAGTCGCATTCTACCTTAGCTTTCTAAACCTAATGGCTTCTAGCTCGGTTCCTGGGAGGCAGAAAGGATTTGGTCCATAAATTTTCCCTAGTTTAAAAGTAATGAATGAGGCTTCCCTGGTGGCGCAGTGGTTAAGAATCCGCCTGCCAGTGCAGGGGACATGGGTTCGAGCCCTGGCCCGGGAAGATCCCACATGCCACAGAGCAACTAAGCCCGTGCACCACAACTACTGAGCCTGTGCTCTAGAGCCCTCGAGCCACAACTACTGAAGCCCACGTGCCACAACTACTGAAGCCCACACACCTAGAGCCAGTGCTCCACAACAAGAGAAGCCACCCCAACGAGAAGCCCAAGCACCGCAACCAAGAATAACCCCCGCTCGCTGCAACTAGAGAAAGCCCGTGTGCAGCAACGAAGACCCAACGCAGCCATAAATAAATAAATAAACAAATCTTTTTTTTTTATTTAAAAAAAAAAGAAGTAATGAATGAACAAGAGGAAAAAGAATGGAATATATTACTTATTCCCTAACCATCTTCTTATATGTAAAATAAATCAAGCTAGAAGCATAGGTCCTTATGCTTTCTATTCATCTGGAATTCAACATGCATCTAATAAACACAAGAGTAACTATGGTGTGCCCAGCCACGTACGAGACCCAATGAGTGATACAAAAAAACACTGTACACACAGCGCACACATTTTCAAGCTTTGGAGGCTACAAAAAACTGTGGACATCATATTATTCAAACCTATCATTTTATCAGTTATGAAACTGAAGTTCACAGAGTTTGATTTGTCCAAGATCGAAAAATGGCAGGTAACATATATTGTATACATACCGTGTGCCAAATACTTTATATGTATTATCTCCTTTAATGCTCAAACCACACTTTGAAATAAGGACTATTATTACCCCCATTTCACAAATGGGCATACTTAGTATTAGGAAGATAGTGATTTGCCCAAGACAAAGCCAAATCTAAGAAGGAGGCCATGTTTCACACACACACACAGAGTCCAATTCTTGCGCTCCTCACCACACCAACTAAACAACTGAAAGATCTGAAAACAATACATGAGCAGAATTCCAAGCAGGAACTCTGCTAACCCGCTACCTATCAACACAGCAGAGCCACACAGGCAATGACAGACCCCCGGCTTCTGCAGCTCACCAGGGGCCCACGACGAGGGTGCACAACAGCTTGACGCTTCTCATCTCTCTTGTTTATTAAATTCAATTGCGGTCACTTTAATAAAAGAAAAAAAGAAGGTAATCTTACTCTTTCCCCTACCGGTCCCAGCCCCGTCTGTCTCTCTGTCTCCCTCCCTCTCTCTGTCTCTTGGGCGCAAGGATAGAGGCAAAAAGAACATGTGTGAGGCCACAGGCCCAGAATCATAGACCCAAGCCACACATTCACTCACTTCAGCAGAGTAGGACATCCCAGGGTCCATCATAAATATCTGCCTTACCACCCCCGATCCCCTGCCCCCCAGAAGCTATTAAAGTCCTGGGTTAGGGAATTAAACTCCTCTTTGAGGCACTCCTGCCACCTAGTGTGAAGAGATCTAGATGAAAAGATTTGGGTCGATAGAAGAAGAAACACAATACAACCTCCGAACTGCAAAACATGTTCGAATAAATATCATTTACTCTCCCCAGACTATTTTATCAGCTACAAATCAAATGAGCATTCTTAGGTCAAATACGGTAACCTGAGGCCATGATTACAAACCAGGTGAAGACTTTATGATGCTGGGTTGCAAAGAAGGTACCATGGGCACAAATTCCAAGGTCGGCCACACTTACTTTAAGATCAAAATCATGTGTATGAACTACAAGAAATTTCAAATCAGCAGGGACCAATCCAATGAGATTTTATTTATATCCACTATGAAATTGTTTTTCCTAAGAAACCACAGTTCGGGAGAAACACATTTTTCCTGATATTGAAACATGGGAGACTCTATTGACTTATTTTGTTGTTGTTGTTCTCCTGGTCGGAAGACACCGTATGACATAGAATAATGTTTTCCAAAACTTCCTGACAATAAATATAGTATGTTTCACACAGTCGTCTCTACCTCATTTCTCAGTGTAGGTGAAATACATAGCATCATGGTGAAATTCAGTGGAAACATTTATTCAATAAGCCAAAACACAGCCCAAGCACACAGCTTTCTGGCAGAGTGATTTTATCCAAAGGTAAAGCGAGGTGTGGAAAGCCTGCTTCTACCTTTCAGAAAATCCTCAAAACTATATCTCACGTCGGGCCATGGAAAAAGTTTGGAAAGAAGAGAGTTCAGGTTCGTAACTTCTGGGAAGCCTTGGAATGCAGATATTCTATGATTCTGAGTTATAAAAATATTCATTTTGTTCACCAACCAGGTAAAGGGTAAAACTAATGTCCTCTAATGGGAACGAAAGAGTCAAACAAGCCCCGTTTCAGTGTGGATGGACCAAAAAAAAATTGGGGTAAATAGAGTCACTCTTAATCACAATCAAATTCAGAGAGTTGAAATTCACAGCACTTGCACCCAGCCAGCACCTGCTCCCTCCAATGAGCACACATACAAGCAGAATGTGCAGTAATCTTCAGCTCTCAAATTATCTAGGAAATATGGACCTTTGAGGAGAAATGCTGGAAACCAGAGTGCCAGTCAGATCGGGTTCCCAGGCTGGCAAACCACCACTGACTCGTGTGGGAGAACAGGAGTGAGTCTGGGAAATAGCCTCTTCAAGCCCAACACAGGGAGTCCAGTTACATCATCGGAGGTGAAACCACTTCAAAGCCTAGATATTGGCAGCCTAAGTCCCACTAAGGATTCAAATGAAATACTACCTATTTCACCAGGTCTGGAGCTACAAATCAAACAACTTAAATTCCTCCACAGAGCCTTGGGTAATGATCAAGATGCCCGTGTCTCCCTGACCCACTCATCATACTGAGTACAGTTTGTCTTTATGTACGTGTTTCATTTTTTGGAAAGCTATACAAGATGATGGAAAGGCATAAATTAAAGAGGTATTTGGAGGGGGGGAGGCATAATTTTTTTTTAGCCTTGCCACCTGTAAAGTTCTTCTAGAGCCACAACTGATAGAAGCTGAAATGCTAGAAGGGAAAGAGGCAAAAAGTGAGAGTCACACTATAAAAATAAGAAAGGGTCCAGCAATGTGGCTGTAAGCCCAGGATTCTAAACTGGATATCTTGAATAATAATTCCTTAAAAATATTCTCCAAGAACAGAGGCTCCCATCCCTAGATTTAGATGATGCCAAGGAGCTCCTAAACGCCAGAATGGCATCTTGCCTTAGAAGGGTCTAGAAATATCAAGGAAAGATGAGCTTAAAAACATACAGAAGTCCTACTGCATCTCCACCAAACATTCCTTCTACTTTTTGTTCACTTTCCCTTCATGCTTTTTATCACCTCCTGATCACTCCCATCTCCAACTTAGAATGTTTTTCTTCTTTTCTTACAACTGTTAAAATTTCACACCCAACACCTACAATAAGACTTTTCTGCAAATCACATAGTTTTGTAAAGCTCTTTCCTAAAGCCCTACCATGATTATAACCCAACTGTAGTGTACCTTAATTTCCTAATTGCTCATATATTTGTTTGTTCTATTTCCAAGAAGACGATTCATTCTTCAAAAGTATTATGCTTAATTATACTTCAGGATTCCCCCAGCACCTACTTAGCCAAACAACATAGTAGATAATCAATAAACAGTTGATGATTGACTCTAAGTTCTAGATTAACGGTAGAATTTAACCTGAGTTGGGTCTCATACCTCTAAGGTCCTGGCATGGGATGTAGCCAGGGAGACAGGATAGTATGCACAGGAAAATGGTTGTTCTGTCTAAAGAAGGAATGAGTTTACCGTGGTTTTTATCATTTCCCATGGTCTAAGCGAGAGATTTTTCATGTCTCATGCTCAAAGACTACAAATGACATCTTACATACTAAGAAAGAAAAGAACAGCTGCTTTAAGAAAGGACACAAGAAATTGCAATAAAAGACTTCCCACCCCATTGTCATCAAGTCCTAAAATATTTGGAGCCTTCAGCCAAGTTCAGTACAAACAGCATGTGCCTGAGAAGGCCTGGCCGACTTGGGGTGGTTTTCAGAAATCGGTGCCCAAGCAGAGAGAGAAGGCTTTTAAAGGCAAGGGCCTGTGTCCCAGAGAGCCTGGGAGTCCAAGATGACACTGCCTCTTGCTCTGGGACAGAGAACTTTGCTGCAGAGAAAAATTAGCTCTGCACAAAAACCGATGTGGATGAGAAGCCAGATTCTGATTGAGTTAGAGCCAGCCTGAGGCACCATTTTCAAGCAGACCAAGTTGGCTCTGAGCTCCCTCACAGCTCCCTTTTCTGCACCTGTCTTTCTTCTTCCTATTTACCATCCTCCAAGTAGGCCCCTGTGCAAACTGCTAGATTCCAGGACTCAGCTCTGGAGTCCCACCTACGACGGCTTTTCTCAACGATCACTCACATTCTCTAACTTATTCCACATATGAAGCACCCAGTTTGGAAAGCCATCTGACAAACTCATACGACTACAAAATTTCTAAGCGAAAAAGTTACTTAGAGATGATTTCATCTGACCCCTTCCACCAAACGGAGGCCACAGAGCTGCGTGCTTTGCCCTAAGTCCCACAGCTAAGCAGTAGCAGACCTGGGACCACTCCAAGCCACCTGACTGACAGTCCTTTGCTTTTACTCCCATATCATTCAGTTATTTATTCAACAGATATTCACTGAGCACCAACTACATTCCAAACCCTGTACTAAACTGCCAAATTGGGATCAACAAGATACTAGAGACTAAAGTTCAATATTCCTCTTTAAATCATTTATTCATTCAATAATAATTCATTGAAGATACACCATGGGGTAGTTTCTGCTTAAATGTTCATCTCAGGAATATCTGAAAATGAATCATTCTGAGGGCTTTGTACTCTGTCAACTTAGCTAGTCCAAAAGTAAGTTTCCCAGAATTCCATCCTCTGTATGGTGCAGGTTAGGGAACAGCCTTCCACAGACATCTCCACTGGCTTCCACAGTTCTGTGAGGTCAAATCCCTCCAAAAAACCCCTTATTCTGTATCTCTAATAATGGTTCTCCTTCCCTGACTGAACCCTGGTGTGGTAAAAACTCCCTTAAATCTCCTTTAATCCAGGACTTCTGAAACACGAATAATGTTTGAACTCAAAAAAATTTTTCAATTTCCTAGTGTTGACAAAAATTATTTTAACTGTGACCTAAACATGTACAAATGTTGATCAAATATGTATAACTATTGATACATAACTATAAAATAAGTTTAAATTTTAAATATGAAGAAAACTGAAAAACCACTGACAAGTCAGTTACATGAATTTAACATGCCTGACAATGTCATTTGGCTAAAATGAAATCATGAATGAACATTCAGGACAGGTTCCTTCGAGATCCCGAGACAGTACCACTGGGTACCGTATGATGATTCAATACTTCTGGCCCTTTTCTATTTTCAAATAGTTACGAAGCCTTCTTTTATACAAATTTCTGGGATGTTATTTAGCCTTCACTTGGTGCAAACATATCATTATCATTCAGTTAAATTTAAACCTAAGACCCCCAAGTAAATATGAAGAAGTTAACTTTGCCAGTGTTGGGGTCTCCCTCCTCAATCCCTCCCTCTTCCCCCTCTTTCCTCCTGGGGACACCATCCCATCCAGGCTTAGTTGGATCAGGGATGCTGTAGGGCTTCTCAGAGGAGGGATACTTGGCATTGAAGAAAGAGTGGCATTGAGCGTAAAGAACCAACTCCTAAGAAGGGCTGCAAAGAAACCGGGGCAGGTGCTTCCGCATGCTCTTTAGGTCCCACCATAAGACGGGATGATGTGCAATACGAGCTCCATTTCTACAGAGAAGAAAACTGAGACTCAGAGGGGTTAACAGACTTGCCAAAGATCACCGCTTGTAAATCTTGAGCCCAGAAGTCCTCTGCTTTGCTATGGATGGTCAAGCTAGCAAGCTGGCCACTAAATGCATAACACTTCGCTATTGTTCTTTAAAGTTGCCAGATTTTGCAGATCATTTGATGATTTGGCCTCTATATGTGAACAAAGAGTTGGTTTTCAGTGCCAGCCTTCTTTTCATTCTTTAGCCTCTCCTGCCCTCCTGTGGTTATACAGGGTTATAGCCACCTGGGCTTTCTTCCTACAGCGCAGGGAACACTGATCTAAGTGTTATCAAATTGTTTTTATATGCAAAGAGGTAGTGCCTGCATGTTTAGAAAGCCCAGCTCAAGAGGAATTGAATGTCAATGTATTGATAGATCATGGAAATTAAGGGACAGAGTGGTGGGAAAAGGATTCCCCTAGACAAAGCTATTTTAAGTTCTGGACCCCATTGGCTTGTCCACCTGGCTCCAGTTTTGCTGGGTAGGAACAATGCCTTCAGTCAGTTATGAAATACACAACTGCCTGTCCCTGGAGAGAGGATATCTGCATAAACCCTACAGGCATGTGAGAACGAGACCTCATCCTTGGTCTCAAACAAGTGCTTGAGAAATGACTGCAAACAGCAGTTAACTACTAGTTTTGCCCTTTATTCTTCATAATCCTTGCTAACTTCAGATGTGTTCAAGTGTGAAATGGACATCGCCCCATCCCAGGGGAAGAGACTATAACATACAGCTAACACAGTATTTCATTTTTCAAGACGAAAGACTTTTTATTGCCAGGAAAAATGGCCAACATTCACCGCTCTTAGTGGAGACGGTAGGAAACTGGGATTAAAGCACACAGTGAAGAATTTAAATTAGACGCAAGGAAGAAGTTTCCAAAGGGAGTGTGAATGATAACGTTATATGTTGCAAAAGAAAACTGAACTTAAAGTCTTGAGGGCTGGATTTTAGTTCCTGCTCTGCCAAAAACCAGCAGTGTGACCTCGGGAGGGTCGTGTCACAGTTCTTGGTCCCCTCATCTGCAAAGAGAGTGTCACACTAAACAATAACTGTCCATTCAACCCTAAATATTTATAAACCTAAGATTCTATGATGCTTCCTTTGCAGGCTGTCAAAGAGAGAGGCAGGGAGTGGTGCAGATGGTGGGAGAGGAATATTTTTAACTGTTTCCATTGGTTTGGACACAGATGTACTTGCAACAAGGGGAATGACAAAAATGACCTTCCAGATGACCTTCTCTTCCAAATTCTGGGGAATTTAGGGATCCTTCTCAAAATAGCCTGTTTGCCTAATGAAGAAAATCCTAGCATCTCAAGATTTTAAACCTTAATGATCAGCTAACCCCCTCCCTTGACTGATGCTTGAATCCTCCCACAAGCGTTCCTGCTCCTTCTTAAACATTTCCAATGCCACAGAACTGGTTCTTTTCAAGGCAGTTCGAGCAGTCCCTTAAAACCTGGTCATTAGAGAGGTCATCTGAATACTTAGCTAAAATCTGCCTCGAAATAAGTAATAATCACTAGTCCTAGTTTAATCTTTGGAGTCAGAGAGAATGAATCTAATTCCTCTTCCTCTTAATAGTTATTCAAATATTTAAAGGTATTTATCTGTTTCTTGTGAGCCTTTTCTTCTAGCACCCACGGTCTTTTCAGCTCATCCCTGTCTAGCTTGGTTTTAAGTCCTTTTACCATCATGTGTGTTCTCTCCAGTCCAGATCTCTTTCAAGTGTCTGAATACAATAGTTAGAGAGGCAATGCAGCATGGGGGTCAAGAGCATAGGTTCTGAAGCCATACTCCTTGGGTTCGAAATCTAACTCTTCTAGTTAGAATTTGCATGACCCTGGACAAGTTACTATTTGTGTAACCTTGGACAGAAACTTATACTTTTCTGTGTCTTCTTTTTCTCATCATAAAATGTGGATTAGATAAGTTAGTATGTGTGAAGCACTTAAAATAGTGCGAAGTACAATGAAATTGCCCAACAAATTGTAGCTATCATTATTATTACCAAAACATGGCTTCACCAAATAGAGTAAGTCAATCACCTCCCTCATTCTAAACGTTATACCTTTATTAATGAAACCTTAAGGATTCATTAGCTTCTTTAGGGTCTGCTGGTACACTAAAGGAAGTACTATGAACTTCCTATCAATTAAATCAACAATCAAGTAAAACCTCTAAATCATTTTTTATATATTCTTCTTCTAAACTACACTTCTCCCATATTACACTTGATACGGCTAACCCAACCTTATATTCAAATGTTACATTTTATTCTCAGATACACCCTGCTTCAACTGCTCAAGATTACTTGGAATTTTCTTCTGTGACCCAATGCATTCAAATTGTCTCCCAGTTTCAAATTACCTAGAAATTCTACAGCTTCATTGTCGTTAAAAACCAAGACAAGCAAGCACAGGAGAATTTCAAGGAGATAGAAACTACGCAAGGAAGTAAAAACTCCAAAAACAATGATTAATATTCTTGGCGAAATAAAAGACATTTCCTCCATGAAACAAAAACAGTGTTCTTTAAAAACAGAACCATCAGGGAAAAAATAGAAACAGCTCTAAGTTAAAAATATGATAACAGATATTATAAACTCAAAAAAAAAGTGTGAGAAAAGAAATTTTGAGGAAATTTTCCAATAGAGCAAAAAGACAAAGCAGTGCAAAGGTGAAAAGAACACATAAGAAAACCTGAGATGCAACCCAAGGAGTTCAGTATCTAAACAGAGGAAAATTCAGAGAGAACACAGAGAATACATGGGTAGAAATCATCAACTGAATATTTCAGCAAAAAAATAAAAGAATTCCAGAGCTGGCAGACCCGAATTTCAGTTTAAAAGTTCCCATTTGCATCAAAGGCCCACCACAGTAGATGAAAAGAGACCCAGACCAAGCACACTGCAAAATTTCAAAACACTAGAGGTAAAAAGGGAATCTTAAGGTTTTCAAAGAGAAAAAAAAAAAAAATGCACACAGAAAAACGGGAATTATATGGGTAAGACTTCACAACAGCAACACTGGAAGACAATGGAGCAATGCCTTTAAACTTCTAAAGGGAAATAAGTTTCAGTGCGGAATTCTCTACCCAGCTGAACTATCAATGAAGTGTCATGATAGGAATACCAGTTAGCTTTTGCCATAAAACAAATCAGCCCAAAATTTATTGGCTTAAATGAAACAAAACGTTTATTATTTATCATAATTCTGTGGGTCAGCAGAGTGGTTCTTCTGCTGGTTTGGTGAATCTTTGCAGTCAGGTGTCAGTTCACCAGGGACTAGATAATCTAGGATGGCCTCATACATATGTTGCAGGCTGGTAGGTCTAGAACAGAAAGAAGAGGGGCCCTCAGTTGAAACAGATTGTCTCTGTTCCACACAATCTCTCATCTTCCAGCAGGCTAGCCCATCTTCTTCCCATAGTGGTTTCAGGGAAGCAAGAGAGGACACACCCAATGCACAAGCATTCTCATTTCTGCTCACTTCATGTCTGATGTTGTCCCATTGACCAAAGCCCAGACTCAGTATGGTCAGAGGCTACCCAATGGCACGAATTCAGGGTGGGGAATTATTGCAGCTATTTGGCAAACAAATTACCACAGATAGACTAAAAATATGCTTTATATGCAAGGTCCCCCAAATTGATGTCCCATGCAATATTTTTCAGTTGTTGGAGAAAGTACTCCACCAAAATAAAGAAGTAAATTAAGAAAAAGAAGACCTGGAATCCAGAAAATGGGGGCTCTATCACAAAAGGAATTCCAAAAAAAAAATATTATTGGGAGGTCACATGATGACTAATCTGTGGCAGACCCAGAGAGCAATCAATCAGTTCAAATTGAAGTAGATCAGGAAAGACTCTAAAAACAACTTTTTCAACAAGGTGAATTTGATAGAATACCTTATGTATTTCAATATACCAAGAGGTTTTGACAATTGGGGGAAATGGTTGGGGTTGAATTTGGGATACGTAAATAGAAAACCAAATGTAATAAGCAAACCAAAAATAAAACAATTTTATTAGTTCTCGGAAAAAACAAAACATTGTGCAAGAAAGAAAAAACACTTGTATCTGCCACCGTTATAGGACAAGTCAACTCTGTTTTGCATTTATTTTGTAACCAGTGCATTGAGGGAATTAAAATTTCCAATCAGTGGGAAACAAACAACAAAAAAATTTTAATCACTGTTTTCATTCACACTCTGTCAGATCTTCCTTCCCTGCTCAATAGTAAATCCTTTAATACCTCAGGCAGGTCCCATAACTTTCTAGCTATTTTCAGCTGTTAAAACTCAGCCCCATCCTGTGAATAAGGCTGGGCTCATATCTGATTCAAAACTTTCCCTCTCTCTCCTTTCAAGTCAAGTGTTTGGCTTGAGAGACTTGGAGCAGGAAGGAAGACATTCTTTCATGGCTGCCCTTCCTCCATCCACAGATTCCAGATCCTTTGAGGATATCACAGGCGCCTCCTCCCTCCATGGTTCACTGCTGTGGGACATCTTAACTCCATCTCTTCTATCCTCCCAACTCCTGTCACGAGTGGTCCATCCAACAGCCCTTTGAAAAAGGGGTACCTTCATCCTGTGGGCAGCCCTCTTATATGGAATGTCAGCAAAAGGGCTCAAGCCCAGCCGCCTTCTGGAGGGTACATTCAGTCCATTAGAGATTCACGGCCCCTTCCCAGTTGGTACCTGTGCAGGTCGTGGCACTGCTGCTGCCCCTTTTCTGAACCCTGAGGTCTCCCTCCAGTTCTTTTCTCTGTCTCGGGTACTCAAGGGCAGATCAGCAAGTCTGATGCCTGGGGTATGAGATGTCAGTCTCCCCCTGCCTTGCAGCAGACACACCCAGGCTTTATAAATGATTGTCTGAGGGGGTCCCTTCATTTGATGTTAAGGAAGGAAAAGAAACCCCTGTGCTCCCCATGGGAGGGTAGCAATCCCCTCTTACCACGAGCACTGCACTCCCCACTAGCAACTCTAAAAATTTAAGACTTCTTACGTGAACTGCCACCACCCCCCTCCTTACCCTTTCATCCTTGGTGCAGTGGCAGGTCATGGCAGGAAGTTCTACTGCCTCCTAGGAAGCCCTGGAGGGAGCTGTCTGACTCCCCTCTGCCTCTTCTTAAGAAGTAGGGTTCTTTGAGCCTCCTACTTTCACATTGGGGTTTTAGTCACAATTCTGGGACAACATGCTATTACATCTGTTCCTATATCTGTTTTCCTGACTAAACTGTTAGCTCCTTAAAGACAGATGCCTTGTCTTATTCCTCATTGTATCGCAGCCCCTAGCATAGCACCAGCCATGCAATAGGACCTCAGTAAACATAGATTGAATGAAGTGGGAATGAAAGAATAATTAACAGATGGATAGATAGATAGATAGATGATAGATAGATAGATAGATAGATAGATAGATAGATAGATAGATAGAACGAACTTCTTTCCAGCTTCCACTGATATTAACAAAGAATAAACCACTGCTGGTCTTGTGTGTTCTTCTCAGCCTGAGACAGCCAAGGCACAGCAGTGAGACTTTCATTTTGGAGGCCCCTGGAATTGATGGTTTTAGGCTCTCTTTTCATCCTCTTTCACTCCTTTTCTTCCTCATTCTCTCAGGCTTTATTAACCTCAGAAACAATGGTATTTTTACTATATTAAGAAGAAGGAAAACAAAATTACTTTCTTTTTTTCATCTAAAATAACTGGATGAGAAATTTTTTAAATATCCCTGGTATTTTTAAGAATCAAGCCTTTTTAAATTTTCCGCCATTCTAGGATGATATAAAATAACCCTTAATAACTATCAGAATTCCACTTTGCAAATGCTTCCTAGAAGTCAGATCTGGAGAGGGGAAAAACAAAAAACCTGGCTTGCCCATTGCTAGGACTCTTCATTTATTTCTTCCTAAAGATCCACCAACCCAGGAGCATAATCCATCAGCATTTCTGAGTATCTGAGCCATGAAGAAGGACCAAAGATCAAGAATCATGGGCTGCACCCCTGACCCTTTCACCAACCTCCTGTAAGACTAAACAAGTAATTCCATTTCATTTCCTCATCTGAAAAATGAGGAAGTTGAAACTCATGAATCTTAAAATGTCATACCCCTCTAAAATTCTATAATTTTAAGGTTTATTCAGTACCTGTAAGAGCCATGAAAAATCTAACAATAAAAGCCAAAAATGCCCACACTCTAATCTCTGATCCTATGAATATGGTACATTACATGGCAAAAGAGTGTTTGCAGATATAATGAGGGTTACAGACCTTAAGATAGAGAGATTATCCTGAATTATCTGGGTGGGCCCAATTTAATTGCATGAGCCCTTAAAAGCAGAGAAATTTCTTCTGCTGGGATAAGAGAGTTGTGGCAGAAAGGGAAGTCAGAGAGATTCATAAGGTGAGAGGGACTCAACCCCCTGTTGAGCCACATGGAAAGCTTGAGGAGGAAGGTAGGCAGCCTCTAGGAGCAAAGTCTGGCCCCCCACTGACAGCCAGCAAGGAAACATACCTCAGTCCTACAACCACAAGGAACTGAATTGGGCCAATAACCCGAAAGAGCTTGGAAGAGATCTAACCCCAAAGTCTCCAAAAAAGTAATGCAGCCTTGCCAACACACTAATTTCAGCCTTGTGATACTCAGAGCAGAGGAACCAACTGAGCCATGATGCACCCAGACTTCTGACCTACGGAAACAGTGAGATAATAAATTTGAGTTATTGTAAGCATCTACATTTGTGGCAATCTGCTATAGTAGCAACAGAAGACTAGTACACCAAGTATACTTATATCATCTTTGCCCTGAATTAATTTTCTCCTTGTTTCTGAAGGAGAAAAGAGAGGAGAAAATGATGTTCTACCGTCATCTATTGGATAGAAACTAATCAGGCCTCACCTTTTCTGCTTTTAGTTAAATGTGCTTTAACTACATATAAACAACATCCTTGCTGTTTTCCCCCTCTGAGTATTTATTTTTCAAAGTTGTCAATATTAACCATTCTGAAATCAATCTTTAGGCTAGGAAATTTTAATTAAATTATGTTAAGGAGAAAGGAATGATGTTTTGTTTAAAGTTTTTCCATTATCTTAGTCTCTGGTCTTCAATGTTGTGCCTTAATCAGAAAGAAGAGGAGGAGGAGAAAGTGCTTCTATCATATTGGCAAGCTTCATGCTACTCTCATTAAGAAACTTTTAGCGTTTTTATTACAACTTCCTCTGGCCAGAGGATTATGCCTCAATAAACCTATTACCTGACATCATTCCCTCCCAAGTGCAATATTTACTCCTTACAGAGCAATGACTGTGTGCCAGTCACTGTGCTAAGTACTAGATCTGTGTTTCTCATGCTATGGGTCCCAACTCATTGATGGAGTATAAAATTAATGTAATGGATCATGACCAGAATTCCTTAAAACTATGCAATAGAATAGAACAGAAAATATCAGAGTGTATTACACATAGTAAGGGTAACTATTGCTTCATAAAATTTTTGTTAAAGTTATGTGTCTCTCTCTCTGTGTACATTTGGGTACACCATCTAGTAATGCAAAAAATGTATTTCCTCCTGCAGATTATAGTTGAAAAAATTGAAAGCACTTTTGATCCATCATCTCATTTAATCCTTGCAACTATACTAAGGCTGAGAAAAGTTGGGCAGCATGCTTAGGATCAAACAGCTAATCAATAATAGATTTGGGATTCAAATCTAGATCTGTTGATTCAAGTCCACGCTCTAACCATAGGCTGTCTCTCTCTCATATAATTAAGAAAAAAACAAGAGGCCACATCCAAAGCTATGCTCACACCTTTCAATAAGTAGCCTAATACAGAGGAAATATACATATTTTTCCCAGACTAAGCTCCTTCTTGCGTACATCAGCTCTGCTTTCCACCCTATGGGAACCATTTTACATGAATCATGTTTAGGATGAAGACTGGTTGGTGATATTTATGGAAATTGGCTGTGCCAGAATGACAGCAAAGCCAATAAAATTAGCGATATTTATTCAACGGGGCAATACTTGACCCCTTGTTGTGTTCAGCACTTGACACGGAGGTAAGGTCTGTGTCAAAGGTTATTTGGGATTCTCTATCGCTCTCAACTAATCTTTCCATTGATTTTCTCAAACTACACGGCACCCCCCAAAACTCTCTCCTCCAGCCCACCTGGGAAGGCAGCTCGGTAGCCGGGGTGGTGAGCTACACTGTCCTTCTAGCTGTCAACCACCCTGCCGTGTTGCAGCTGAGCTCTCCCAGTCTCCATCTAAACACATCCACACATACAGCAGTGGAAATGGAGATGCCACACTCTAAAAACCTTAACAGTATTTTTCATAAATCGTGCACCTCCTTAGAAATAGTGTGGAGTTCTCTGATACTCCTCTCTCTGTCCTGTGCTTCCCTGTCTGTCTCCCCAGTCTGCCTCTGGCAACCTGACTTCATGAGGACATCAGAGAGCCCATCAAACACATAAAGCCATCATTTACATTTCTTCCTCATAATTTCTGTTACAGGCATTAGAAACACACGTAGAAAAAAATATTTTAAAGGAATGTGATTTATTTTTCCTGATATTATCTTATCTTTCTTACTTTTTTGTGGAGAGAACTGGTGAACATATTACAAAGAAACCTCTGAGAATCACTTGAAATTATCCATAGTCTCAACTGGCAAATGATAGGGTTTTCTATAGAAGTAAAACCAGTTCTTCTCCCTGCTCCATGTGGCAGGTTGAACGGCTTGCTGGCCTTTTGTATAGTTTTGCAGACCTGACCCAGCTAGATAAAAATGATTATAAGTATCTGATTCCCTTCACACTCCACGTGAATCCTGCCACTTTGCAAGGATTAAAGAAAAAGCTACAAACTTACTGTTGCAACCAGGGCTTGATCGCCCCTCCAATAACACCCTGTGAGAACCTACATGGGGATAAAACCAGACTGCTCGAGGTACAGCATTTGGCACTCAAATTCTGTGCATCTGAAAGGGGTATTGTGTATTCCTTTAAATTATGTTACATTAAATAAGCCCCTGATTTCTCCAATCCTTCCTATGGAGGGTTGCGGGGTATGAGTGAGCCCCTTTTATGCAAACTGAGGAAGTCTTTATTTATAGCCAGAGACAAATGTAGCCCCACTGCAGATCCAAAGAGCCCAACTGACTACAGTGTTGCCAGCCTGGATGCCAGAATTCATGACCTCCCCTGTCCCTCCAGAGCCCTAGAACTGCAAAGAATGAACTTGCCATAAAAAATTCCTAAAATCATTAAAAATCCTCACGGCTTCTCCCTCGAGCAAAGTGAAGCCAGTCCTTGTGCAGAATATCCCAACAGTGCCAGGGGGAGAGGACAGGATTCTTTCTGGGTCTCAGAGCTTTCAATCACAATCCCCTGGGAATGATCCGGAGTTACCTTCAAGCAACCGGTTCAATCATTTTGACTGACACAAGCTAGATTATTTGGCCAAGGATAAATCAACTAAGTCCAATGTGCCAATTGATTGATGAGTTCAACCAGAGCCATCTGAGAGCAAAGATACCTTCTTGGTGGAATTCAGATGGATAACAAATGTCTCAGATACAGAAGAAAAACAATAGTTTCTGATACAAAACTTCCCATAACCACCAATCTCAAGAACAGCAATTGCTTCAATTATTGCTGCCAGGGGATTCCTTGGGCCATGCATTTTAGGGAGCTGCCACCCTTGAAGTACTGAGTGTACTCTGATCTCACCCTCGAGCTGCCTGGACCACTTCATTTTTTAAAAATACCCCAGGATTGTCCTAATTTCTGAAAAAGCAGTGCAGTTGTAGCCAATGTTGATGTTGCAGAAGAAGCCAGCAAATCAGGCAACACAGAATCTGGTCCAGCAATGCAACTAACCAGAAGAGGCTTCTGCCCCTGGAAAGCCTTTCTGAGCCTCTAGTCCTAAGGGACATGGGAATATGCCTAGGAGCCTTTGTGAGAACATCCAACCTCTTTGTAGCAGCATATCTCAAAAACGGAAAAACAAAAAAAATACATATAAGGGTTCATCCCACTAATTCTCCACCTACTTTTCTCTACCATCCTCATAACAGACACTTTCTTCAAGACAAAACTAAAGGTCCAGTCTTACCCATCACCTAACATCTTAACACTCCCCTACTCTTCCAGAAATAAAGCATGAGAATTGAATCTGCCAGCAGATAATTTTAGCCTCCTCTGACCCTGGCAATGTTGAAAGAGCACTGCTTTCCCACTGATCTGATAGTCCCTATTTGAACAATTACTCTAGATAATCACTACAAATAAACCTTCTGTCCATAATAGTAGCTATTCCTTTTCTGGCTTTAATGTTATTCACTGTCTTCCAAATAAACATCATTTCCCAATGCCTGGAAAGTTCCCATCTTGTTCCAGATTTACATATTACTTTTCCATTATCTCAGGGCAGCAATAATAATAATAATAACAGTTATAACATCTTCTTTCTCCTAGAAGAATCCTGGCCACTTCTTGCACTTTTCTGGTTTGGAATTCTCCTGTGGGCTTATTTTGATTTCTTTCTCCTCCTCCTCCTTAGTGGAAAATGTTACTTCTAGCTGCTGGATTTAATTTAATTTAATTTAATTATGGTATTTTCCACACATGCCCACAGGCTCTTGGTAATAGCTGCATTTCTAATAAATCTAATATATAATAATGACTTTGGTTTTAATTTTCCACTGAGAGTTGGATCCTGAGTTGAATACAGAGCTCCAGACAGGGGCGTCTGGTTCACTCCTTGTGATCGGGTTTCAGGGAACCAAGGGGATCCTAATTGGAAGATGGTTGTGCCTTCAACCCTCCATCTGCACACACCTGTGTTCATGTCCTCAGCAAACATCCCATAGGATGTAAAATGACAGGTTGTTCCAGTCAAAGTGATCAAACGGATTATGCGGGTATTCCTCAGGCAGGACTGCAAAAGGAAAATGAAGGCGTGTGCACGGTCACTGGCCAAGACCATTCTACAAAGAGATTCTGTGGACAGCACTCTTTGGTGGTGGCCTTTGCCAGGTGACCTGCCACCTGTAGCCACAAGTCGCTGGGCCAATTCAGAGGTAAAATTAAAGGCAGTTCAACCAGAAGATAAATCCTATGAGCACTGATCTCTCCTTGACCACCATATAACCATTGTCAATGTTCACTGACTGACTGCTTTATGACTGTTTGCCCATGTTCAGTTAATTCAGCTATATGGTAAATTAAGAAAGCTTGGGGTTTTTTCCCCTTGTCTTTCTCCCCTATCCCAGGAGCTCACTAGAAGACTCAGTACCACTGAATGTGCTCAACCATAACAAAGGCTACATTCATGGTGTGCTTACAATGCATCAGACACCACCAGGCATGCTGCCTGTGCTACTTCCCACAAGTTTCTCATGCTATTGTCCCGTCTGTGGATGAAGAATGGAGAGCTACAGAGGTGAGAGAACTTGCTCAGATTCACCCTGCCAGTCAACGGCAGAACTATCCAAGGGCAGAGTCTAAGCCGTTAACCACTAGGCTGTGCTTACCACCTAAAACTCAGTGCAGCAAAATCTGCAGCAAAACACTCGGAAAGTGCTCCCCTTTCTTAAGAAAGTGGGCATCCTCTTGAGGTCAAGTGTAACAGACCTAAGCTCTCCTACCCAGTCCCTGAGATCTGCCCAGAGGAAAACTTCACAATGGATTCCAAGCAGCCATGAGAAAACTGGGCAAGCAGAACAAGCCAGAGCTTCAACATGGAGGGCGGGCACCCCCGCTCCAGGCCGCCTCACTCAATCATCACGGGGGCGGCTGCTTCCAAAGGATGGCCAAGGGCAACAGCTCCGCCATGGCGGCCCGGCATCTTTCCATGTATCCACGTAGGCCACGCAGGAAAGGCTTGAAGCCCAGCTCCTCTGAGTCTTCAAAGAATATCTCATGATCCCTTCAGAACTCATAGCATGGGAGGCCTGAGAGGGGGCGGCCAAGAGGCCCCGCCCACTCACCTCCCTGTCTGCCCTGCAAGGCCGTCAGGAGACAGGTCTCATGGCCTCCCAGGTTCTGATGAGGTCTGAGACTTTTGGGCCTCACTCAAAGCAGAAATGCAGAGGATAAATCCACTTAGCTGCAGTTGATGATTGGCTCCTCAGCAGTGGGGACTCCCATAACCTGTGTTGCTGTGGTCCAGCCCCTTCTATTCGGGGTTGTGCTTTCTGGTGTGTGGGATAAGGACCACAGGCAGCTGGGTGCAGTCGGCTATTTTCCCCTTTGCTGGATATATAATTAATAAATGGTCTGAACCTAAAAGTGGCTCTTTCTGTCTTTACTTAATCAGTCAGGCCTTGGCCTTACACTGGGTCTTGTGTGTGTTTGACAGACTGTCCCATCAAGGCCATCACCTACTCAGACAATGAAAGAAAAATCAGTCAAAAAGGTGTTTAAATAAGAGCTCTCTCATTTCAACTGACAATGTAAACTGATACTGCCCCCCCCAAAAAAATTATTTATATATATATACACACACACACATGCTTCTGTTGAAAGCATCCCTGAGAAAAACAGAAAAGTCACTAACCAAGGAACATTTGCCTTTATCTGCCTTTTGTTAAGCAAGCTGGTGGTTATTTGGGAAAATAAATACAAATGCATTCAGTTTAACAAAATTAATATGTATTTTCTACAAACCAACTCAGCAGAATTCTCAGTGGGCACGTATTTCCACATCAGAATTTAAAATCAAATATTAATTCTGAATTTCAGGATCTGTGTGAATCCAAATGCTAAGACGTGTGTGAGGATGGGTCCCATTCACTCATCAAGTCTCATATGGGCCATAACAATAAAAAGAACACAGGGAACTCCCTGTTACCTGGCAGGGCTTGAGAATGGACTGTTCTGGTTAATAAATACACAGATTGCCAATTTTCAAATAGCTATGTTCAAAGAGGATGTGGAAAAGGATTAACACTAAAAGTACCATGAACCTATTTTAAACTACTTTTAATGATTCAAGAGTCACTCACAAGACAGAGTAAATGAGTAATTATTGTGATCTAATTGCTGTAGAATACTTAAAATATATATATATATATATATATATATATATATATATATATATATATTTTTTTTTTTTTTTTTTTTAAGTAAAGGAGATAATCCTTATCCTAAAGACCCAGACTATCTGTTGGAAAGGTAAGATTTTCATTAATCACACTAGAAAACAAAGACGGGGCCTCAGGGGGCTCAGAATTACCTCTGGGAAAGCCAACTGTCGTATATCAGACTGGCGGGGGCAATTAAAGATTATCTAACCAAAGAACGACAAACAACCACATTTTCACTTGATAATTTTTTCAAATGTCTTTCCATTTCACTAAATGGATCAGCCCTTATAAATCCAGGTACAATTAACTTCGTGGACATCACAGACAAAGGAAAGTTAAATTACTCCCGTCTGCAAAATATAAATGTGCCTGACATGCCCAATCTCACTGGTATACTCATACACAAAAAGGTTACTACAAAGTCATCAACCTTTCCCGTTGGACTCCTTAACTCTGTTTTATTAAGAATGATGTCATGCACTACTCCTTAGTTTACTTTAAAAAATTTTTTTTTACATTTCTTTCCCCCTAGAAGCATCTAACCATAAAGATAGTCTACAGACTAGAGTCATTTGAAACTCATCCAGTAGGTTTCAAATACACGAGGGAGAAGGCCAGAGGGGTGGGGAGGGGCCCGTTGGCACAGATGATAATAACAATAGTTCTCATTTATAAAGCACTTCAATGTGAAGGCACTCTGGTAAACCCTTAACAAACACTAATTTAATTCTCACAACAAGCCCAAGGGCTAGATTTTATTATATCTATTTAGTGATTGGGAGGATGAGGCTTGAATAGTTCAGTAATTGACCCAAGATCAAAATGCTTCACACCTAGGTCTGTCTAAGTCCCTTGCCCTGGTCAAGCCACTGCAACTGGTACCCAGAAACCAGTGAGAAAGCTTCAGAATGCAGATGGAGCCCAGGATCTCCAGTCAGGAGGTCACCACCTTTGAGCTTGTAACTCTCCTGGCAGGACCAGGGGGCCCGAAGTGGGGAACGACTAGTGTCACAGAGACCTGGAAGAGGCAGGCTGTTGCAATAGACTAACCTGTTCTTTCTTCTCGCTAAACTGCTAACCCTTCAAGAACAGATAGTCTGTCTACTTAATTTTCATTCCCCCAGTTCTTAGGATGTTGTTCTGTGCAAAGGAGGTTTTAAATAAACCATCTCGAACTGACCTTTGTAATTCTTTCTGCTCATATAACAGGTTTGAATGGAAAACAACTGGCTGTAACCAAAATACAGTTTTATTCTTTCCCCATCTGCCTCTACAAACCCACCCATACCATGTTCTTTCTCTGCCCCCAGATGAAACCGTGGGCAGATCCCAGAGCTTTCCCAAGCACACTTAAATAATGTAAAATGTAATAGAGTCTAATAACCTCCCAACACCAATCCAGACTGATATTACATCCAAACTCCGACACACTCAGAAACTTGTCCCCCTCATCTCTGCCCCCCAGCCCAGACCCACTGAGGGGAGAGGGCAGGATGCTTTTACCCACAGACTCTCCCTCTTCCTCTTGACTGACCCTGGTGCTACCTCTCGTGCCCCAGGGCATGGTGTAGCATGCCTCTCCTGTTGGGAAACTATGAGAAACAAACTGTTTTTTCAATGATGAGTGTCCTGATTTGTTGGCCTTACTATAACTCACATTTTTTATTAATAGACTGTATTTTAAAACAGGAAGGCATCAAGATAACTAGAGGGTTATTATTATAGTAAAGGACCCAGAAAATCACAGGCATACAGAGACCTTGAAGATATGTCACTGGCTTCATAGTTATGCATGGGACAGGACATATCTAGCAGATACATCATAAAAATGTACCCAACCCCTGATGATTGATAAAGCTGTCCTTAGTAGATAGTCTATGGTCACTTGATAACAGTTTTTGGTGGCCAGCCTCCAAGATGGCAACCAACAATACTTGCTTTCTAGTTCTCACACCCTTTTGTACTCTCCTTCCACAATGAATCAGGGATGGCCTGTGTGACAAATAGAATACAGTGGAAGTGATGATGTATGGCTACCAAGATTAGGTCATAAAAGGCATTGTGGATTGCTCACTCTGAGAAAGCTAGCCACCATGGCAAGAGGACACTCAAGTTGCCCTGTAGAAAGTTTCACATGGAGAGGAACAAGGCCTCCCACTAAGAGCCAGCATCAACTTGTCAGTCACATGAATGAGCCAAACTAGACCCAAATCCTACAGCCCCAGTCAAACCATCAGGTGAATGCAATCCTGGCTGACATCTGACTGCAACCTCATGAGATACCCAAGCCAGAACGGCACAGGCATGCTGTTCCAGAACACCCGACCCTCATATGCTGCAAGAGATAACACATTATTATTCTTGAAAAATACAGGAAGGCATCAAACACCAGACTCTATGTTTCCCAAGCTCTTGGAAACACTTACTCAACCTTCTGTGCCCCCAACACTTGGCTTAAGGTACAGGGTCTCACGCTCCACCCACTCCCACGAGGAGGAATAGGACATGCTACAACCCTCGCCAGAGGAATTCTTACCCTCCAATGTCTCTCTGAACAATCTTCAACATCTTTTATAGCCTTGAGGTAAGTGACAAGAGAAAGGTAACAAAGTCATGTTCACAGCCCTTAGCATGTTCCACGTAGGTGATCTGCCACCGATGATATAGTTATCAACTCTAGGCATCAGCCAAAATGTACACAGAGTTCCATTTTAATATCCTCTCACACAGGACTCCTGGTTCCATGGATCTCTACATTTTGCAGCCTTTGGAGAATCACAGGTTGTCAACATTATGTCTTGAAGGAGCTTCATTCATCAAGCACAAACTCACTCTCATTTTACAAAGGAAGAGACAGGCCCAATAAGTGAAGCTTTTTGTCCCAAAGCCTCATAGAAAATTAAAGAGAAGAGGGACTTCCCTGGTGGCACAGTGGTGAAGAATCCGCCTGCCAATGCAGGGAACACGGGTTCAAGCCCTGGTCCAGGAAGATTCCACATGCCACAGAGCAACTAAGCCCGTGCGCCACAACTACTGAGTCCGTGCGCCACAACTACTGAAGCCTGCATGCCTAAAGCCCGTGCTCCACAACAAGAGAAGCCACCGCAATGAGAAGGCCACACACCACAAAGAAGAGTAGCCCTTGCTCGCCACAACTAGAGAAAGCCCGCACGCAGCAACGAAGACCTAACACAGCCAAAAATAAATAAAAAATTAAATTAAGAAAAAAAACAGTAAAGAGAAGAAAGCACAAAAAGGAAAGAAATAAATCAATATACCCCCCAAAAGCCAAGTAAGCCAATGGCAGCAATAATAAAAATCACACCTAAAAGCAGGCTATACATCAATGTATCCATGTAAATGTCAGTGCCAGTGAGTAGGCGGCCCAATCTCTGTGTTCAGACAGGCTCCTGTGCACACATGTGACCCTGTGATTAAAAAAAAAATATGAATAAGGTGTGGTTCCTGCCCTCAAAGAGCTTACAATCTAATTTTATCAGGTGGAGAATGAGGGGAGTGAAAATAAATAGATACTTTTAATATGCCACAGTAAAAGTAATCATGGTAGTACCTCCAAAGTCATATGAGAGTAAAGAGGATAGCAATACAGGCGGGGGAAGTCTTCAGGCAGAAAGTGACAGTTTGTCTTGAAAGATGAATGGGAATTAACATGTAACAGGTGAAAAGGAAGGGGTGACAGAGGGATGCTTCAGGCAGGAGGCAGGACCTGAGTCTATTGTCATGTTCTATGTCCAGAACTACCAGTCATTTGATCTCCTGGACAGTCAAGTTCAAGGCAAAGGCAACAGGCTAAAGAAGCAGTCTGGGTAGGAGGGAAAGTTTGGCCACATTAAAGAGCTTCAATTTACGTAAACAGCAGCTCATGGGGAGTCCGCGAAAGGCCAACGAGTGATACAGGGAGATTTGCATCTCCTCGGTGAGGAGGGGTGAAAATTGAGTAAGGGACTTCGAAGAGAGTGCAGATTGGAACATACATGTTTAAGTGTAAAGTGCTGGTGAGATAAGCTTTTCCAAACATATTAAGTCAAATTCCCATTTTTTTGTCCCAATTCATTTAGCTCTATGAGCGTTGGGGGTATAATGGTGAGCATAACTGTATTCCACTTAGCTCTATAAATTCTAGAATCTGCAAAACAGATTGGTCAGAACTAAATTAAGACCATCTCTTAATTGGTTGCCCCAGCAATTTTGTGTATGTTGAGATTATTTCTACCAAGTGTTGTAGGTGAATTTCTGGAAGGCACCAATACATAACCAGGAAGGAGAATGCTTTACTAAGTATCAATCTTGGCAAATCCTTTCTTTGCTATTTTTAATGTGGTGAAAAAAATTTTTTTAATTACTTGCTAACTATAGTATCTCCCCCTTTAAAATATAATAAAGATTTAGTCTAGGAAATTCACCCTGGCTTACATTTATTTCATCACTTTTCATAGGAATTGATTTAGGGAATAATTTTACTCAGTGGTGGAAATTTTTAACAGTGTACAGGCCGGAAAATTCAAACCCCATCAGCCAACAGGCAATTGGTTTACAGTATGCAAATGTCTTAACCGGAATCTCCATGGAAATTATATTCCCTTCTCCTCTTTGAATTAGCCCTTTGGAGCTTTCAAACTTAAAATCAGAAGTTCCCTTTTAACAAAGGTCAGCCTTGGAAAATTGGTCCCTACCCCACAAAGCAAACTCCCTTTTGGGCTTCTCAAGCTGAAGCTGATTTCCTGAATTTACCAAATGCTTATTCTCGTTACTCTTTTCTGTCCTCTAATTGAGGAAATTCTCTCTTTCCAAAGGCGTAACTATTCCCAAGATCCCACTGCTTCTCTATGAGAAGGAGGCCAGGAAAATCACTGCTATACATTTCAATACTTTCTGATTTCTGCCAGCTGAAGGGAGGAACTTCACTAACATCAGCGCCTCCGTCGATCAAGATTTATTTATTTCCAAATGCATCACAGGCAGCAACAGAGAACAACCTGCTGATTGGGCTTGCAGGCCAAAGTTTTAAATTGCTGTCGTTTATTCCTACTTCACGTGTTATAAGACATCTCCACAATTATCCCTAGGTCCTCACCCACACAACTAAAAAAAAAAAAAATTGACTTGGAGCGGAGGGGTGGGCAGTGGGGAGGTGGAGGGTAAGCCATGGTAGAAGACCCCCAAATAGCCAAAGCAGTGTATCTAAAAAGAGCAGAACACTTCTACTCTGGTGTCATAATTACAGCTCTTATTATCTCATTAGACCTGTGTAGAAAACACGATGCTTAGAAAATGAAAGAAAAGCTCAGAGAATTAAAAAGCCCTACCCACTGCCACATAACTAGACAAGAGCAAATTATGGGTGTGGAGTCTTACAGTCTTGAGGCTGCCTGACTCTACACCCCATGTTCTCCCCAATGTGTCTGCCATATTAGAGGAAGTGAACATTTCTCCTGCTGAGCTCTGATTGGAACCATGGTTGCATTACAAGATACGGTCCTTAATAGTGAGTGCTGTTAGATCACATAAACCCCAGATTTATAAAAACCATCTCAGCCATTATACCTTATGATATTACGTACTTTATTACTTCCTAAATAATTCCTTCCTAAACTAAAATTTAACCCTTTCATAGCACGATTTCCCTATTAAAATAATTTCACTGACATCCCATTATCAGATGACAAAGTTCAAATTCCTTGGTGGTTACCAAAGCCCTTCATTTTGAAACAGGGACTTTGGATACTGGACCCCTATGGGTTCCTCTGATTTACTAAGCTGGAGAAGATTGTGCTGAGCCAGAGGGCAGGTCTAAGCAGTCTGCTTTATATGCTAAATGATAGATACCTTCTGTCTACTTTTGGTATATTTGAAATTCTACCATAATAAGAAGTACTTTTTAATTATACTCTAAGAGTAGAGTCCCAAATTTCAGGTTCCATGTACCACCTTCATAATTTGGGCTATTTCTTAGTGGTATTATTATATAACATCATATATACTATTCTTCTCTGTATTAACTTTAAACTGATCAACTGTTTTACCAAGACCTGAGCTAATACTAATATGAATGAAATCACAGGTTTCATGTGCTAGTGCTATCATTTTGTAATAAACATTAAAATCAACATATAACTATCAAAATAAAAATATCTCTACATGTGCCATCCACAACAATCATTCATACCAACAAAGGTATACAGATCCTACTTCAGGAAACACCAAGAGGAGAAAAAATATTGAGGTTTGGCCTTATCAAGAACAACAAGTAGTTCAATTACACTGAAACAAAAGGAATATTGAAGAGAAAGTAAATACCACCTTTGTAAAGTTTGAATGAGGCCAAGCTGAGAAAGGCTCTGAATGCCAAGTTAAAGAGCTTGGGTCATTCCGCGGAAAAATTTCCGCTAAAGAAATGGAATTATCAGAGCTACACCTCAGGAAGGCTAATCAAGGCGCAATGTGTAATAATTAATTCCTGGTCTCCCCCAACCCCAGGCCTCTTCCTTTCCCAGTCTCCCCAGCTGGGTAAATGACACCACCCCCCCTCATTCTCCCAGTCACTCAGGCTTGGCTCGTTTTCTCTCTTGTCCACAACCCATCCATCAGCAAATCCTTTTGGTGCCACTTTCAAAATAAATGCAGTCATTTCTCACTATTTCCACAACCATCCCTCAATCAGAGCCTTGTTTGTCTCTTGCTGGGATTACTCAAATAGCCTTCAAATGGCTTCCTGCTTCCATCTGATCCCCCCTACAGTCTATTCCCTACAAAGCAGCAAGAGGTATCTTTTTTTTAACTAAATTCTTCAGTGCGCATTTTGTAAGAACGTCATGGCCCTACGTAACTACAATGCAATTATCAAAATCAACACAATGAAATTGACACAATACTACTATCCAGTCCACAGTCTGTATTCACGGTGCATCGACTGCCCCGATAATGTCCTTTAATAGCGATTTGTTTCTTCCCAGTGCGGGATCCAATCTTTTATCCCATGTTGCATTTAGTGGTCATGCTTCTTTTGTCCTTTTAATCTGAAACCGTTCCTTAGCCTTTTTTATGTTTCATGACCATGCTATTTATGAAAAATATAAGCCAGTTCGTTTGGAGAAGGCCTCTTCATTAGGTTTTGTCTGATATTTCTCCAAGACTTGATTGCACTTTGGTGGCAGGAAAACCACAGAAAGCGATGAGGTGTCCTCAGAGAATCAATTCCAGAAGCACATGACATTGGTTTGTCTAGTTTGGGTGATATTAACGTTGATCCTTTCTGGATGTCTGCCAGATTTCTTTACCAGAAAGGTACTGCTTTTCCCTTTGTACTTCCTTTTAAGGCAAATATTTTGAGACTAGGTAAACACACCGTTCCTCGTCAAACTTTCAATTGCTAGTGTTAGGATCCATTGCTGATTCTCTAACTTCATTATTGCTCCTATATTTATTAGTTGGCAATATACGGTAAGGAAGAGCTTTGCCATCTCTCCAATTGATTTATTGATTCAGATGAGTACAAACTCATGAATCTTCATTGAATTTGTTGTTTACAATCAAATTTAGAGGCTCAAATTTGCCCAGACTTGGGTAGGGGGAGACTTTTCAAGCTATCTCCTGTGTTCTTTAAAAAAAAAAAAAAAAAAAAACTTCAAATTTTGGAACAATGTTATACGTACAGAAAAGCTGCAAAGATAGTCCAGAGAGCTCACATATATTCCTCAACCTATTTCCCCCCCCCCCCCATGGTGATCATTTTACATTACCTTGGTACATTTGTCAACACTAGGAAACCAATAGTTATCCACTACTATTAACCGAACTCCAGACTTTATTAGGGTTTACCAGTTTTTCCACTAATGTCCTTTCTCTGTTCCAGGATCCGATTCAGGCTCCCATATTGCATTTAGTTGTCCTGTCATCTGAGTCCATTCTACTCTCACAGTTTCTCAGTCTTTGCTTGTTTTTCATGACCTCAACAGTTTTGAGGAGTACGGGTCAGATAATTTTTAGACTATACTTCAATATGGGATTACAGAAAGTTTTAATCGTGATTAGACATGAGTTATGGAGTTTGGGGAAGAATACCAGAGAGATGGAGACCCTTTGTCATCACGTCATCACAGGGGGCATATGGTGGGAACATGATATCACCACGGGTGTTAACCTTGGTCATTTTAGTTAATGTAGTGATTGCCAGTTTTCTCCACTGTAAAGTACCACTCTTCCCTTTCTAGACTCTATTCATTGGAAATGAGTCACTAAGCCCATAGATGGTTGGGGGTTTGGAGGGGAGAGTACAGGAAGATTAAGCTCCATCTACTAGAGGGTGGAATATCTACACATGTTATTTGGAATTCTTCTGTAAGGAAGATCTGTCTCTTCTCCTCTGTTTATTTATTTTGTTATCTAATTATTTATTTACATCAGTATGAGCTTATGTATATTTGTTTTATACTTTAGGTTACAATTCAATATATAATGTATATTTTCTTAACTGTTCAAATTGTTCCAGCTTTAGCCATCTGGAGCTCTTTCAGGCTGGTGCCTGTGTCCCTTTGACGTGCCTCCATGCTTTTCTTTTTGAGCACTTCCTTATTTCCTGCCACTACAAGACCCTCCCAGCTAATCCTTTATTTTCCCTGCTCTATACATAGAATTAACCATTTCTCCAAGGAGCCTGATTCCTTTTACTGGAGAATCGTATTTAGAAAAACAGATCTGGGTGCCTGGTGTGCTCCTGCTTCTAGACCCAGAGGCTTCCTTTTAACACATAAATGAGAAAGATTGATGGTGGTAAGAGATGAGATTTGAGCAGTTGTCAGGTTTTTGTTGTACTGATCCCAGCCATGGGCAAAGCAAATGATTTACATTCTGGCTTCTCTTGGAAAACATACTAAATCCTACAGACCAGTTAGTTGGGAGAGAAAGTGAATGTAGATGAACCAGAGGATGCCAGAATTTGAAAGAAATAGAGGACAGAGCAGGGGGATAGGCATTGAATGACCATATGGCCTGGTTTGCTGAGGATGGGCTAAGTAGAAACCTGTTGCTCAAGTGTAATTATTAATAGCACCCCTTTCCCTCTCAAAAATGTCCCAATTTGGACAATAAATTATCTGATCACCCTAGAAACTGCCTTGAGATTAAGGTTTGTGGCCGATAAACCACTGATGAGAAATTTAGGGTGTTTCGCTATGTCAAATAACATAATCATCCCTCTGTACCTTTTATAGAAATTTTCATGAAGATTTAACCACTTTTAAGTATTCCTTGGATTTCAAACGTGTCTCTGTTAATCTTTCTGACATCTGGCTGGCCTCCCTGGACTATGGCCTCCAAAGAGGTCAAGAGCGTCCATCTGAAAAGAAAAGCCCATTTTTTCCTAAGCCAATTAACTCCAGCAATTTTGCTAGGTTTATAATCTCCCAGCTCCTTCCACCTAAGGCCCTTTGGTCCCCTAAGAGCAGATACTACAAATGGGAGGAAAAAATTTTACCTTCTCACAATTTTTTCTTGCTTGCCCAATTTTCTCTCAGCCTGCTTTACATCTTGGATTAATCTTCACCTTATAGCCATACTTTCCTCCACTGTGCCCTTGCCATCCTTCAAGCCTCCATCTTGAAGGTAGAGTAGAATGGGATGTAAATCTAACTCAGTCATCTACAATTCAGATTCTGATATTTGGAACCGATATTTATACAGCAAAAAAAAAAAAATTTCTTTCCTCTTACATAAAAAATGCAGAGAAAATCACACAATGTAATTTGAAAACTCCAATTGATCACCCAACAATTTAAAGTTCCCGTATTTCCTGTCAATCGCAGAATTCAAGGAAAATACATGTAGTGCTAAATTTTGCATCTAGAGTGAGCATTTACTTTTAAAAAGTTTTTATAAAGCAATACATGCTCCAGGAATTGTGGCCCTAGAAAATTGAATCAACTGCAAAAGAACCATTATAGTTTGTGCAAGTTTGATAATTAAATGGTTTGAAATAGTTGGACTAGAAGGGTCTCCGGGTTTCTTTCAAACTAAGTTGCTCCAGCAAGGGTTACCTAAGTGCAAGCAAGCCCAGGTGACATTTTTATATTTCCAGGAAACTCTTGTGCCAAGATTCAGGCCATGGAGAATGATCGGAGAATGATCAAATCTTCATTAAAACTCCCCAAAGTAGGAATTGATACCAGGAAATAAGATGTTCTCGTCCCACCAGTGTGTTTAGCACCAGAGCTCAAACTCCAAGAGCTGCTCAGGAAACACGTCTCAGTCCTGGCCAGGGGTTGTTATAAAAGCCACAGCTCCCTCAGCGGCCCCGCATTTCCTGCAGTGAGGAGAGAGGGTGGGTCCCCAGGTCAGGAGGCAGGTGTGAAACAGCCTTGCTGGAGTGGCTCCCTGGTATCGTGAGGGGCCGAGAATGTGGGTCAGAGCCAATCCTGGGAATATCTGCGGAGTTTGCCTGAGGTTTGCGGTGGTCCCTCACCCCCCGCCCCGCTCCACCTCCTTCCTCCCCCTCAGGGTCAGGCCCCGCCCTGGATGGATCTTGCTGGTGGTCTGTATCGGAGTCATCCGAGAAGATACTGATGTTGTCACTGCTGGGGTTTGAGCAAAGGGAAGAGGCAGCTGTAAGGTGAGTGCTGGATTGTAAGTCAGGAGAACAGACCTGGCCGAAAGCTCCTCCTACTCCCTGCCCACTCGTAGGACAGACATTGCTGAGCCTCACGGGGATTCAGTCTTCTCCTCAGTAGATGAGAGTTTGGAGAAGATGAGCATAATGTAAGGGAGAGTTCATGGGACTAGGAGTCACAAGTCCTGATTTTAAAACCTTAAGCACATAATTTAACCTCCCTGTGCCTCAATCTCGTTTCCTATAAAAGAGAGTTGGGGGCTTGCCTGGTGGCACAGTGGTTGAGGGTCTGCCTGCCAATGCAGGGGACACGGGTTCGAGCCCTGGTCTGGGAGGATCCCACATGCCGCGGAGCAACGGGACCCGTGGGCCACAACTACTGAGCCTGCGCGACTAGAGCCTGTGCTCCGCAACAGGAGAGGCCAAGATAGTAAGAGGCCCGCACACCGCGACGAAGGGTGGCCCCCGCTTGCCGCAACTAGAGAAAGCCCTCGCACAGAAACGAAGACCCAACACAGCCAAAAATAAATAAATAAATAAATAAAAGAGAGTTGGTATCACCTGTACTACAGGGCTATTTTGAGGGTCAAATAAGATAAAGTGAGAGTTCTTTAAAAACTTTTTAAATGATGCATAGAGAGGTACGGCTTTACTCCATTGCCTCTGCTCTACCATTATCTTCTAATGGTAGAAGTTCTTTTTGCATTCTAAAATCATGATTTCAGGGGCTTCCCTGGTGGCGCAGTGGTTGAGAGTCTGCCTGCCAATGCAGGGGACGCGAGTTCAAGCCCTGGTCCGGGAAGATCCCACATGCCACGGAGCAACTCAGCCTGTGCGCCACAGCTACTGAGCCTGTGCTCTAGAGTCCGCGAGCCACAACTACCGAGCCCACACGCCACAACTACTGAAGCCCGCGCGCCTAGAGCCCGTGCTCTGCAACAAGAGAAGCCACCTCAGTGAGAAGCCTGCGCACCGCAAGGAAGAGTAGCCCCCGCTCACCACAACTAGAGAAAGCCTGCGCGCAGCAACGAAGACCCAATGCAGCCAAAAATAAAAAAATAAATTTTAAAAAAATTTTGCATGCTTATTTTAACATATTACTTTCCAATTGTATAGATTTCTGAGAGGGAATGAGACATAGAGAAAAGCATTTTGCTAAACAGGAGGAAGAGAAGGGGGGAAAACTACCACAATGTACAACATGGGGAGGGGCAGGCCCAGGTGCGAGGCTCCAGATGGAGGCTTTGAACATCCAGGAACAGCCTGAAGAACTGCTCCAAAGCAGCTTTAGGAAGAACCCAAGACTGGAAATCAAGGGGCCTTGCTTTTTCATAGATTCTACCAGTAATCATTGATTTGGTTCCTAGGTGGGCCTGGGGTGGGGCTCAGGAATCTGCATTATAACTCTCGGTGTGATTCTGATGAATATCTGGGCTTGGGAACCACTGCCTTAGGAGGCTAGAATATTGATGCTCAGTTTTAGTTAGAATAAAAATTGTCCGGTAGATGGCGCTGAAACTGAACCGAGAAACCATCCAAAGTGTCTGCATCTTTCCTACAAAATGAAAGTTTGCAGGCTATGGTGGAAGCCCAGCTGTGGAGAGCCTTGACTGGTAATCAAAGAAGCTTGAGTTTAATGTAACTTGATCAGTTGTGACAGATGTACCACTCTAGTGGGGGATGCTGATGGTGTGTGTATAGCGGGGAAGGGCAGGCATATATGGAAACTCTCTGTACTTTCTGCTCAGTTTTGCTGTGAACCTGCACCTGCTCTGAAAAATAAAGTCTATTAAAATTGTTTTAAAAAAGAAGTTTGAGCTTATCATCTATTCAATGTGAGGTCAATCCGTGCTGTGAGCTGGAGAAAGAAATGATGAAAGGCATCTATTGGAAATGTTAATTTGATAGAAAACCAAAAAATGAGCTGTAGAAGACAGTGACTTGTTCAAGAGGCAAAATACAGAAGGACCTTGAGCTCCAAGAGTCTACAGACAAGAAATAAAATTACTACTTATAATTATTAATAATAATAATAGACTGTAATCGATATTATAATTATTAACATAATTAATATATCATTAATGTATAATATAATATTATTTATTAATTATTACTATTATTATAGAGCACCCACTCTGTGCCAGGTACTCTTTTAAGCACTTTACATAATGTTAACTATTTAGTCCTTCCAACAAGGATATGCTGTAGGAATTATTATTATCCCAGTTTTACATAGGAGTAAACTGAGGTTGAGTAACCTGCCCAGAATCACCCAGCTGGTGTAAGTGATGGAGCAGAGATAGAGTCAAACGTGAGTGGTCTGGCTACAGAGTATGCTCTGATCACCTATACTGAATGCCTTTATGTTTTCCAACATTAGTGGTAAATAATAATCCCATGGCACAAAGAGGGCAATCATGAGGGACATGACTGGAAACAAGAATAAGGTCATGAGTCTGGTTTCACCCACACTGAATTCAAGGTAAGGACAGGGCTTATAGCATTGGTCCATCCTCACTCAACACAGGATTCCCTTTTACAACTTTCTGGATGGTTATAATATAATGGGAGGTAGAGTCACTTTCTCCAAAGATCCTATCTCTTCCTCATAAGCAAGTTCTTCCCTGATTGTCAGAATGGAGGACGAGGTAAGTTTCCCCACTGCTTCCTCCATGTACGAGAACAAAGTGTTGCCCCATCTGTGCTCTCCCACCCGCCCTATTTTAACAAGGTCACACCCTGACATCTCCCAGAAGCAAGGACAAGTTGGAGGTAGACGGGGAAAAGGTCCAGTGCACTGTGTTTACTCTTTATGTAAAAATACACTTTGTCAATTTGTATTTGCATTTGCATTTCATTGCAAAGTGTTCAAGTCACTTTTTCCTGAAAGACAGAATCTCTAGTTGACCATAAATTGGTAAAGTATGGAGTGAATTGAAGTGGAGTGAATTGCAGGAACCTGACAGTAAGCGAAAGGAGAGAGGACCCATTCATAAATTGAACTGCTCACTGAGCTGCCCAAATAACAAGATATAAGCTGGAGGCTTATGGATCTCAGTCCCAGCTCCCAAGAGCTGTTCCTTCAGCACCATCAAACTACGTGCAAATTCATGGAAATCTAACTGAAGGTCCTAGGGATCACTAGACTTCCTAATATATTTAACTTGAGATCTTTCTGTTGCAAAATAATAAATATATATACACAAGTCATCTTAGCTGTCATTTCATTCAAATCCTTGCTAGCTATATAAACTTGGCCAAGATACTTAAACCTCTTTGCCTCAGTTTCCTTGTCAATGAAAGAGTATTGTCCCACTTTGTAGGAAAGTTGACAAAAATAAATGAATTAATGCATGCAAAGCAGTTAAAACCATGCCTGACACATACTAAGTACTCAGTAAATTTTAGCTCTTATGTTTATGTTACATATTATCTCATTTGAGTCACATAGCCACCATATGAGGTAAGATGGGTACACAGTAGTATTTTTATTTACAACTAAATTTCACAAAGGTTATGAGACTTTCTTGGAGTCAAACAGCTAGTAAGTCTGTGAAAGAACTAGAAAAAAATCACTTGGCATATAGTAGTTGTTCAATCAGTTGTTTGCTGCTCCTGTCAATGTGATTTGACAATGCTGGGTTTCAATCACAGGTTTTCTTTTTTTTTTTTTTTAATTGAAGTATAGTTGCTGTACAATATTATATAAGTTACAGGTGTACAATACTGTGATTCACTATTTTTAAAGGTTATACTCCTTTTATAGTTATTGTAAAATATCGACTGTATTCCCTGTGTTGTACAATACATCCTTGTAGCTTATTTTATACATAAGAATTTGTACCTCTTAATCCCCTTACCCTATATTGCACCTCCCCCCTTCCCTTTCCCCACTGGTAATCACTAATTTGTTCTGTATATCAACCACAGATTTTCTGACTCCAGTCTCAAGTTGTTTTACTTTCTTTCCTTTGTTTTCTTCCTGCCCTCAAATCTCTATGGTGAATAGGAATAGAGTTTAAAACTGAAGTCCTAACCAGATCTTATATGTGACACCATAATTTATAAAGCATTTCAAACGCCCAGGTTATCCCAAACTTAATAAAGCAAAGTAAACTTAACGCCTCAGATTAAAACCAAGGCTTAAAAATTTAGATCACATAAAATTCATGCTCAGACCTTTGATCAACTTCAGTTTTTAATTTTTATTTAGAGGCAATGCGTATTTTTTCTCTATACTTTCAGAAACAGACTAATAAGTAAGGCATAGTTAATTTTTTTATTACATTCCCTTAGGATTTTGATGGAATTGGAAGAAATAATACGAGTGGTGTGGAGAGTGTAGAAGAAAGAAATGATGAGAAGAAAGTTTAATATGTGTAAATTGGGTTTGAGACAAAAATCACACCCTTTAATAATTTTGAGAAGACGCACCAATCACTGCATTACATTCCACTCTCCTGGGACTCCAAGTGTTTGAAAGTTAGGTAGTTTGGATTTCTGTGAGAATCAAAGGCAAATACATATATACAAATCTTGGTTTTTAAATTCTGAATCATTAGAAATAAAAACCTTGCTAAAATAATAATGACAATAAACATAGAAATGGCTAGTAAATTTCTTAAAAAGAAGTACAATACTAAAATAGAAAAAATATCACCTATATTAGGTTTTCCACATAACAAGGATAAAAAAAAAATTATGATTTACTAGGTACTCAGGGAATACAATTTGACTCAGATCTTTGAGATCCTTTGTAAAGATATGTAATATAACTTTTTAATCAATGCAGAATTTAGTCCTTTAAACAAGTTGGATTTAGGACGAATCTTAAGCAGCATACATTTTTTTCCTGTGTAGGCAATTTTGGTAGAAAAGCGAACCTACGTTTTCTATTTTTTATCTATTTTTAAATGCTAGTGATGAGTTTTAATCTATGCAAAACAGTCCAAAATGTAGGACAGGTGGGTGCTCTTTCTGCAAGTGCAGTAACAGACATCCCAAGATGTGTGGAAAGTGAGGACTGAGAGTGTGGAAGAGTCAGAAGATTCCATCTTCTTTCCAGGATGGTGAGGAAGGTGGACGAAATCAAGATAAATAGCTCAAAGTATGTGATCTGGAGAAGGGGCCCAAACTCCCACCTTTAATGTCACCAAACATAAGTGCTGTGCTCTCTGACATTTGGTTACAATTTTCCCCCATAAATCAACAATGTGACGCTCAACACTCATGTAAGTGTCTCTAAAAAGTAAAATACAAACCCATTTCTTTGAACTTAACTATGAAACAGACACAGACTCCCAGATACAGAGAACAGACTTGCGGTTGCCAAGGGGGAGGGATGGATTGGGAGTTTGGGATTAACAGATGCAAACTATTATACATAGAATGGATAAGCAACAAGGTCCTACTGTATAGCACAGGGAACTAGATTCAATATCCTATAATAAACCATAAAGAAAAGAATATATATATGTATAACTGAATCACTTTTTTGTACACCAGAAACTAACACAACATTGTAAACCAACTATAGTTCAATAAAATAAAATTTAAAAATAGAGAAAAACAAATTTAACATTTCTTTCTCTTTTGTCAGAAAAAGAGGGATGTATTTGTTTGTTCATTTGTTTGGAATTTTCACAATTCAACCAAGAAATGAACCTGGACATGCTACTGTAGTTAAAGCTACCAAAGCAGCCCATATTTTTATCCTAGCATTCAGCAAAAATTAATCAGAATCTTCTTCCCCTTGTGTCCAAGCAACCTCGGAAGCCGCCCTCCATAAGCACAGGATGCCTTCTATCTTCCATCCTTTCTGCTGGTCCTGCATCCTATATCCATGCATTCCATTCTGCTGGTCCACGCAGGCCACAAGGAGGCATCCAGGCAATCACCGGTTCCCCTCCACTGACTGGGCCTCAAGGGATGAGCCACAGAAATGAGTGGTCTCAAGAACAAAGGCTGGGTTTACAGACTGCATTCCTCCAATTATCAACAAATCTGAGAGGAAGCTTGGGCACTGAAAATGACCCTCTTCAAATAGACTCAAGCTGTCGACACAGATTTTTTTTAGGAAACTGCATGTTTACAGATGGCTCTTTGAAAATATTTGAGAGTCATCAAACAAAATGAAAAACACTAGAATTATGTCTCATTTATCTGTCTCTTCTGTCTGAGTATCCCAGGCTTACTCCTCCTTCCCTGGAGAATTGCTTTCAGGGAACACCTTAAGCTGAGTGAACTGACTGCCAGACTCTATCTCCTGGGTAATTCCAATTCAGCAGCTTTTTATGGGGCTGTTATCACGCTGGAATCTCATACCTAAGGTCACCGAGTCTGTCCGTTATTACCCCCAGTATTTGCTTTGGCAAACCTTGGTTGTGAGGTTCATTTTGTTACATATAATCAGACTGTAAGTTATTTATTTAATCAAGCAAAGCTGAATTCACTCTTCGCAGTTAAAGATCGTAACTCCTGTCATATCCTAGGAGGCTGGACCTCGGGCTGGGATGTCTTTCTATCGCCCACACATCCCACCACCATCTCCAGGACGCAGCATAGCGTTTTCAGGTAGCAGGTACTCAATCACTATGCAATGAAAGATTGAATAAATGAGTCTCTGTTTATAATTAAAATAAAGGACTCATTTTATATTTTCGTCATATTTGTTTAATAAACAGGTAAAACTCCAGAGTAAATCTTGTTCTAGGGTGGGCTGATGCATATTATGCATAACGCTGCCCTAAGAGTTTTTAAAATCTGTATCCGTGGTTGTAGACAGGGAGGTGTGGTTGAGTCACGGTAGCATCAGCAAGTCTGTGACTACGAGGAGGAAGCCTCAGAAACTACCGCTGAGTGAGGCGAACGGGGAGGAGCTCAGTGTAGACGGAGGGCAGATAGCGCATTGACTTTGCATCACACCAACCTAGGGTTCAATTCCAACTCCAGCTGTACCGGCAGGTGGTTTGGGGAGGTTAATCTTGCTGAGTCTCAGTTCCCGCATTGTAAAATGCGGAGTAATAATGCCTAATTTACAGAGATGTTGTGGGATTAAATGAGCACATACCGGAAAGCGTCTGACACATTGCCTGACTAGTGAGTCTTTGGAAAGATTAATGGTGGAAAGGTCGTGGGAGGGACATAGTGAGAGGGCAAAATATAAAGACATATTTGCTTTAAAAATGTGTTTAAGTTAAAAGGAATACATTTAATCTTGACCAAAAAATGTTAGTTTTTTACTATTCTCTGCAATCCAGCCTTGGAATTTGAAGACACCTCTCTAACCTCCAATATTGGTCATCTTGTAATATGCTCCTTTGCCTTCCTGCCAGCAGTACAGCCAGCACCTAGGAGACAAATCTTCTGAGACCACGACATATGCATTTCTCCAAGCGTTAAACTCAGTGTGTTCCTTGCATCTTGGCTTATCACTAAGTCAGCCTTCTAGAGTTCTCCATCTGCTGTGGCCATGCTTACTGTTCTGGGCACACCTGAAGCCCTGTAGACTTTGCCATTCCGGAACCTTCCTCTACCTACTACTAGACCTCTTGCTTTCAACTACTCCCCTTCCCTTCATCCTATGGCATCCCTGGTTGTGTAACCAAATTCTCCTCATACTTTTCTTTATTATCTCTTTATTCCCAGAGACTTGGTCTATTGCCTGTCTTGGGTTGAAGTGATCTCAAAATCACTAATGTAACACTTCTGGGTCTTCACCAGAGTCCATCAAAATGTTCTCTCAATTCAACATGGTTCAGGAAACAGAGATAAGTATGTCGCTTATCTCTCTGGCTAGCAGTCCCCCTATTTAAACTTTACAATCTAACAAGAGCTGCTTCTTTAGCAATTCTCAACGCAATGGGATTCAAATCCAAGCCCACATGTCAATTAGACAAGTGAAATCTCTATTAATCTGATTTACCATAATATTTATTTATCCCCAAAATACTTATTATCATATATGAACTGGAATTGCAGAGTTATCTCATTCTCCAGTTTGAATGTGCAAAGGAAATATTTTAAAATACGTTCTGGTTTCAAACTTCCTAGTTTTGAATTCTGGTTCTACCAGAACTGTGTACGCTTAGGAAAATTTCTTAACTTCTCTGTGCCTTAATCTCCTAATAAGTAAAATAGGGACACCAAGAGTAACTACTTCCTAGGATTATTGTGATTATTAAATTTAGCACATGCCTCATGCATAGTAAGTGTTCAATAAATATTAGCATCTTTGTTATATCCGTATCAACATTGCTTTCCTTCTAATTCTCCTTCCACTGGTTAATGGGAATAGTGGTTTAAAAGCATCTCCTTAAAGTAAATGCTGATCTCTCCAGGAAAAACTGACCAGACACTCAGATTTCTTAGTCTTCCACATCATTGCCACTTTTCTTCTCCAAGGCAGCCATGAAGGGGTGTGGCTCACAGAGCCTTGTGACCAAGGGGAAGGACTCTAAGGCATGGTGTCCTCTGGTCTCCAAAGAGATTTGTCTTCTGCCCAGGTACTGGAAGCCCTACTGGGCACAATGCTGAAGTTTGCAACTGATGAACTTATGGTCATTCTCTTGGTTTAGAAAGTCGAGCCTTGCTTCCAGGAAGCCAGGCCCACCAACCCTTCATGATTCTATCCCACCTCCATGATTATATCTCACCACCACACTCTCTACCACTATAGACCCCATTGAGATCTAGCTGCTGACTTCCACTCAGCTCCAGCCTGGACCATCTGCCCTGCGGCTAACGCTATTGAGCCACCTTGCACAGGCTGCACCAACTCCCTCCAGCCAAGTCCCCAGCATCTCTCAACTCCATTTGGGTCCTGTTCACGCCATATAGAAACCACGGGGACCTCGGGAAAGCCAAGACTGAGGATGCTCCTCTGCCCCTCTGTACGGTACTACTAAGCTGTGTGGTCCTTCAAAGTTGGATGCAGGAGCTGCCTACGAGCTCTCTTCTTTCAGAGAGTGAGGGAAGAATCCTCAGGGTCACAAGTATTCTCTTCAACTTATCTAACACACCTCTCCTTTCCAGGGCAAAACCCAGAAAAGACAAATTAAAACCCACAGGTCTAACCACTCTCCTTTCCCTCTCCCCTTCCCTCTCTCCATAATCCCCAGACCTTTAATGTCCTCCAATTAGCATAAGTAAGACCAGGGACCAAGGGTGGATAGCGGCTCTTCTTCCTACTACACAGTAACTCTAGGAGCCTGGCCCTTAAGAAGTTAAAGAAGGATATGAAAAAATTAGAAATCTCCTTATGATATCAAAAGTTGAATATCCCTTCTCCCCCAGACAGAAAGAAACATCTGGCCAATCAGAGAGGTCAAGAATTTTGAACAGCAAAGGAGAAAAGTACATAAATATATTCCAAGATACACTCCCATTTTGTGTAAAGATACAGTGTTAGAGGATGGGGTATATACAGAGATGAATAAGGGATGTTTCTTGATAAGATTCTGGTCACCAAGTGCAATGTGTGTTTGGGATGGGGTGGATGCAGGGTTTCCACCACCAACAAACAATTTTTCAACATTGCCTTGTTTCCTACAATTTAACTCAATTCTGACACTATGTACCTGAAGATCGCATCAGGTCCCACAGGTTAAGGGTTCAATCCTACAAGACTGCCCCCGCATACCTCAGACTTCAGTTACAAGTCCAGGTTGTCACCTGTACTTCTGACAGACAAACTACAGACTGGAGATTCCAACAACCCCCTCCTTGAGTTGGATCAATTTGCTAGAGTGACCCACAGAGCTCAGAGAAACGTTTTACTTCTTAGATTACCATTTACTATCAAAGGATACAATTCAGGAACAGCCAGAAGGAAGAGATGCACAGGGCACGGTATGGGGAAACGTACGGAGCTTCCATGCCGTCTCGAAGTGTGTCACTCTCTAAGTATCTCCATGTGTTCACCAACCCATAAGCTCTCCACAACTGGTCCTTTGGGGTTTTAAGGAGGCTTTATCACATTGGCATGATTGAATAAAACATTGCGCATTGGTGATTGAACTCAATCTCCAGTCCCTCCCTTCCCCTGGAGGTCAGGGAGGTGGGACTGCAAGTTCCAACCCTCTAATCACGTGGTTGGTTCCCCTGGCAACCAGTCTCCATCCTTAAGTGAGGTCCAAAAGTCACCTCATTAACATAACAAAAAAACACCTGTATTCCATCACTTAAGATATTCCAAGGGTTTTAGGAGCTCTGTGCCAGAGATGGAGACAAAGATCAAGTATCTATCTCTTATTATGATTCAAAATATCACACTTGCCCTCAAAACTCTTTCAAAATAGTAGAAGAGGTGAAAGATGCATAGCATAATACAAGGTAAACTACAGTGGATGGCAACAGAGTAGAATGGAAAGTCATGAATTATGTCATCAAACTCGATGGGCTTCAAATTCCTACATGGTTTTGAGTAAGTTAATTTATCTCCCTGGATCTGTTTCATCATCTGTAAAATAGAGAAATGATAATTATCTCATAAAATGATTTTGAATACTCAATTAGCAACCATCACAGTGATGGCACAGAGTAGTCAGTCTACAAGTGGCAGTTGTTCCATTTTTGCTGTGATGGTGATAGTGGTGAGGAGGAGGAAGAGGAGAAAGATGGTGATGATGATGAGGGTGAGGGTGATGGATGATGAGGGTGACGAGGTGATGGATGACGTTACAGAGAAGCCCAAATGAAGTGTCTCAGAGAGAGATTACTTCTAGCAGAGGAATTAGAGAAGTCTAAATACAAGACAGGACAAATCCCTTAGTTTCTCTCTACATCTATTAAATGGATAGAAGAAAAAGCCCAATGTTTTTCCTCCACTCTATCCACCTTCCAGTGAGCTGATCCACATCACCACGGAAAACAGAGGATAGGGACCATCCCCTAAAGTGTGGTAATTTATTTAAAATCATTTAACATCCACTTCTGATTTTTTTAATTACTAATAAACTAAGAAGAAAAGAAAACTTTCTTGACAGGTTTTTTAAAAATCTACCTCAAACCAAAGGCTAGTTTTCAACACAGTGTTGAAAAAGTAGAGTCACTCCCATTAAAATCAGGAATGAGTAAAGAATGTCCATTGTCACAACTATCATTTAATAGTGTTCTTAAAGTGTTAGCAAATATGTTTAGATAAGTAACTATTTTAAAAGAGGAAGCAAAATTATCATTATTTACAGGAGCTATGCGTACTAGGTAGAATGCTTTCATTAGAGGAAATAGCTAATATGGTTTAAGACATGAGGAATATTTACTAACTCATAAAAATTCCAAGGTAGGAAAGGTCCAGTGGTGCCACTGAGTACCGTCTTCTTTCCATCTGTCTGGTCTGTCTCCTTCATTACACAAGTGTCGTCTTTTGAGCTATACGCAGCCCTTTGTGGTTGCAAATAGGCTGTGAAACTTTGATGACAACACCCACCAGTAGAAGAAAATATCTCCTCCGAGTCCCTATTTCCTAACAAAGAAAACATTTCCCAGAAGCCCTTAGCACAGCTTCTCTCCATCCTCCTTGGTCAGAATTGTATCAGGTGCCCGTGATTCTAAGCCACCTGTCGGAAAGGCGAATAGGACCATCCTGACTTACTCTGACTCAGACAAATCATAACTGACCCTCCTGGTGATGTGGATGGGGTCTGCCTCCTGTGAAGGAGACGGAGTGTGGGGAATCCCTAAGGGAAAACTGGGATTCTATTAAAAAAATAATAAAGAAGACGCATGAATAGTTGTTGCATGTGTAATCCATGGTGTTTCCTGCAACATGATTGTCTCTCTAGAAAATCTAAAGATCAACTCAAAAACCAGGCATCTATTTGGTTACAAAACGACTATGCAAACGAGTGGAGACTTTGAGTAAATGATAAATTACTAACCACATGCATTAAATATGAGACAGTAATGTATAGTGTTCAGGAGCAAGACGGCCTGGGTTTGAATCCTGGCACTGCCAGGCACGTGACTTTGTTGGACGCAATTTACACCCCCCTTGGATCTGCTCAGTCTCATCTCGGTTTGGGTCCC